>NW_011501054.1:20783-27071 GCF_000495115.2 Populus euphratica
AAAGTTGTTGGAAATTGTCTTTTCCTTCCACCCACCAAATTTCAGATCATTTAGACTTCTAGAACTCACGTTATGGGTAAAACTCTATGTAGTGTTTGGGCTGGATTGCAAGACATATTCGAACTTCTCTTTTATGGCCAAACTTTGAATTTGAAAATGGCAAATTTGGGTCTTTCCATACCCATAAAGGTTGTAGGTCTATTTTGTATCTTTCCAGCCATATAAATTAATATGAAATCCAAGATATATAGCTCTAGATATGATCCGATGATTGAATAATGTTCGAATTTGAAGTGAATTGGCATCTCCTTTGTAAGCTTAGCCTTTTCTTTGTCCTTTCACTTTCAATAGTTAATCACAACAATCAATTCTTTGAATTATGAGAATGCCTACATATAAAATAAGCATTTACCATAAATTAAAGGTATCATATATTATCAGACTTGTCTTTATAAAACATGCTCTAGTTAAGGAATTATTAATACTTAAATGCAAAATGATAATATAAAACCTTGATAAAAATGCACTTTTAAGTACTAATCAATAGGGGTGTGTCAGCACATAATGCCCTAAGACCAACTAGACTGGGAGTCATTACCTGAAAAGCTAGTTAGATGGGTTAAAAATGAGTTGTGTTTTAAGTTATATGTGTGTGTATATTAAAAAAAAAGAAAAAAAATATAGTAATCCCAACTCAAGGAAGTTAACTTTAAATATTAGAACAAAATTTTGTTTTCTTCCAAGTAAAGCCCCATAAATGGTTAATCTAGATTTGTATTGTATAACACTTGGTACAATAAATGCTTGACACTTTCATAGTCAACCATATGGTATAACCTACATCTATGCTGTGAAAGGAACTTGATTTGTTGTTAACATAAGTTAGCATCATGAATTCTTGACAATATTTAAAAATTTAGTGTTACTTAAATAAGAAAATTAAAATAATCATGTTAACAATTTATATTAATCTATTAATGACAAATCATCTAATTGAAAACCTCCTTTATGTATGGTTTTTAGTTGAGCAATAAAAAGAGTATATATTATATTTTTTTTGAAATACCATTAGTGGATCTTTCTAACATTAACAACTATTTTTTATCATTGTTTAATCTTCACATTAATCTTACATATCAAAGTCCTTTTTAACTTATAACTATCATCATCATCATCATCATTACAGTTAACCTCCCTGTGGTTCGACTCCGGTCTTGTTGGGTTATTTATTACTTCAACACTCCTGTACTTAGGAGAAGATATCAATCTTTTGGTCGTGTCAAAAGACATGCTGATAGACACTTGACGTTAGGGATTTAGTTGGTAAAAAAGTTATAGATGAAGTCTGAATCTCATACCGACGAATTGTGTCCGTTAGTAAAAATATGAAATCTTGTAATGGGTGACCTGCTCAAAAAAACCAAAAAGAATTTTTAAGGTGGTCTCATTATAATGGGCGACTTGTTCAGGTGAAAAATGAAAAGATTTTCAAAGTGGTCTCATTATAATGGGTGACCTACCTAAGTGAAAAATGACAAGAGTTTTCAAAGTGGTGAAAAGTGATCTTATTGTAATAGGTAACCGTCCTGGTGAGAAAAAACAAAGATTTTTCAAAGAATCATTCTAATGGGTAACATGTCTAAATGAAAAATATTTTAAAAATGGTCTCATTGTAATGGGTCACTTGTTTTGGTGGAAATAAAAAGATTTTTAAAGTGGTCTCATTGTAATAAGGACTTGCCTAGATGAAAAATGAAAAGAGTTTTCAAAATGGTGAAAAGTGGTCTTATTGTAATGGGTGACCATCCCATGTGAAAAACATAAATATTTTTCAAAAAGATCTAATTGTAATGAGTGACCTACTTAGATGAAAAATGTTTTCAAAGTAGCAAAAAATACAAAGGTTTTTCATAATAGTCTTGTTATAATGGGTGACCTACCCAGTTGAAAGATGAGATGTCATAAAGGGACTACTTGATATGGCTTGAAGGGGAACATGGGTTCAAAGGCATATTCGAGATGAGGTAGGGTTGGAAAATACACTACTTGATAGATGAGGGCTCAAAAAAGCACTTTAAAGAAGAAATATAAGGTTGGAAAGCATATTATCTAAATGATGAGGGCTCAAGGACGTGCTAAAAAAGAGGTAGGGTTAGAAAACACGCTACTCGAGAGATAAGGGCTCAAAGATCCACTCGAAATGAGAGAGGGTTAGAAAACACACTACCTAAGAGGTGAGGGCTTAAATGTGCGGTCAAAAGGACAATATAGGGCTTGAAGGTACACTATCTGAGAGATGAGGGCTCAAAGGTATACTTAAGAAAAGGTAGGGTTAGAAAATACACTACCCAAGAGGAGAGAGCTCAAACGCATTAAAAAAAGATAGGGTCTAAAGGTGCACTATCTTAGAGATGAGGGCTCAAAGACGAACTCAAGAAGAGATAATGTTAAAAAATATGCTACTTAATAGGTGAGGGCTCAAAAGAAAAAGATAGGGCCTAAGGGCACATTATCTGAAAGATGAGAGCTCAAAGACATACTCAAGAGGAGGTAGGGCTAGAAAATACATTACCTGAAAGACGAGGGCTTAAAAGCACACTCTAAAGGAAGTAGGTTTAGAAAATGCACTACCCAACCAATGAGAGCTCAAAGGCACGCTCAAAAGAAAATGATGGTGAGATACTGATCTATCAGGTATAAAAGTAATGCATTATGATCAATATGCATGTCTACTTACATGAGAAATATAGATCCCATTTTCTTCATGGTGTTTCACTTTTCTCGAAAGTTTGAATCTTTGTAATAAGCTTTAATGGCTTTTTAGCTCTTGCTTACTCGAGTCACATCTTATGATTTTAACCTTTAGGAAGGACATAATATCAACAAGCTTTCATCTCAAGGTCACCAATTCAGCCCTTTTTTTGTTTTCATAGAAAGGGAATCATGGAGCCAACCCTTGTTATGTGTTTATTGGATTGCTCCCCAGCCTGAACATGCCTTTAAGTGTTCAATTTAGGTTTTTTTAGGGACAAGGCTGTGCGAAAGAAGATTTGGTTATTTTATAAGGAGTTGTTTTTATGAAGATATTTTTGGAATTTCAAAGCTATTTCGAATAAAAAATCATTTTTATGTTTATTTAAAACAAACATATTCTGAAAATAATTCAAGTGATCCATATAGGTAGGTTTAAAAGTCTTTGTTTAGCTGTTTTTAGTAGAAGTGTGAAGAGACATTTTGCTGGTTAAAAGGGCTTAAACTTTAATTTAAGAGTTTTAGAGAACTAGTCTTCAAAGTATTCATCTTATTTGTATGAATAATGGAGTTTATTTCTTATAGAAAAGCATTACTTACCAATCCAACTTGTCTACTTTTGATTAGAAAGGCTTGATTAGATGTATAATGTAGGCTTAAGCTATTGGTTACAAAAAAAAAAGAGGATATTTATTGCCTCAAAAGGTATTTAAGGGATTTCAAGACTAAGGATCACTAATACTTATTTCCCAACCTCACTTTTAGTTCATGGATTTTTTTACCTTAGAATTAATTTGCAAATTTTTGCCTCTCTAGTGTCGAGTTTGGGCTTTTTTCTTCTTTTCATTTTGAGCATCAACATATTAGTAATTTTTGTGGTATGCTCAAATATTTTTGACTCTTTGGCCCCTCAACTTTGTTTAGGCAACTTTAATCATTGAATTTTATTTCTTTACATTTCTCGCACTTACCCCTAGTGTGGGGTGTGATCCTATCTAAGGTTATTTTCTCCAAGGAAAACATATTAGGCTCAAAAGGAAACTGCAAAGGGTTTTTAATTTTGTGAAATGATTGTCAACTATGGTCTTTCCTTATTTCAAATGCACGCATTCAAAATCGACAAGCTTTGTTTTCTTTCATGCGAATATGAAAATGGTTTCTCATTATCCATGTAGCTAAAACTTAGCTTTGAAGTCATCTCATGGTGTTTGAGTTGTTTTTCAGGTTTGCTAGGTGTATGGTTACAATTCTAAAATATCACTTGAATTTTCATAACTTGTTGGTTTTAAACAAACACTAATTTGATTTTCATTTTGTACTAAACTGTGATTTCTTAAAAATCATTATGAAAACATGGGATCATTCATAGTTTTTAGAGAAAAGAGGAACACATCAAAGAATTCTTGGTGCACTAGTTTTATGAGTGAAGAATATACTTGTGTATGTGTGTTATTTGTATGAAATGAAATAAAAAATGAAGTTACACAGGAAAACAAGTGATCTTATTAATAAGAAAGACTAATTTGACAGAGAAAGTCTTGTGGCATTATAAGCCAAATTACCAATAAGACTGAAATAGGTTAAAACAGACATGATCAAACAAAAGACAATAATACAACAGACAATAATACAACAGACTCTAATCCTCCTATTTTGGTACACTTCCTTTGTGTGATGGAACTTTATCCTTTACCATGGACACTCTTGAGAATACACGTTGCCTTCTTTTTACCCTGTTCTTACCATTGGTGCTTTTAGATTTTCTGGACATTCCACCTCTAATGCATTTACCAATCCACTATCTGAAGCATGATTGGGTAGGGGGTTTATATTTACATTCAGAGTTTCTTCAAACATTACCCACCTAGATTTAATCAACTGTATGAGATTTTGTTTAAAGACACTATATGTATGAATTCTATGTCCTACTGATTAGTACTTAAAAGTGCATTTTTATCATGGTTTTATATCATCATTTTGCACTTGAAATATCAATAACTCCTTAACTAAAATATATTTTATAATAATGTATCTAATAATATAAGATACCTATAATTTATGGTAAATATCTATTTTTAATGCAGGCCTATCACATAAATGAAAGGATTGATTGATGACTTGAAGAACTTAAATTGCAAGGATAAAGAGATGGCCAAACTTAGAAAAGAGATGTCGGTGCAATCCAAACCGGAACACTGTTCGGTAATTGGGTCATATCTAGAGCTATATATCTCAGATTTAGGTCCAATTTATATGGATGGAAAGGTAAGACATAGGCCTACAACTTTCATATGGAGCCCAAGATCTAAAAAGGCCATTATCAAGTCCAAATTGTAGCAACAACAAAGAAGCCCGAATCTGTCTTCCAGCCCGAGCACTGTTCGGTATTTTGGCCATATCTAGAGTTCTAGAAGTCCAAATGAGCTGAAGTTTTTACACAAGAAAGCTGAGACAATTGCCTACAACTTTCATGTTTACAACTGGCTCCAATTTTGACGTTATCAATGACGTTTTGGGCAGACAAGAGAAGATAAGGATTGTCACCAAGTCAAAAGTTGGTCACCCACTTATCAATTAGTCATCAAATCAATAGTTCCCATTTTTGGCCTATAAAAGGAGGCATTTGCCATGCATTTAGGCATCTTGATTTCCAGATCAAGATCATGCTCTTCCTTTCTCTCTTTGTATTTTTTATGCTTTGTTTTCATTAATATTAAGTTTATGCCTTTCATTTCCTTTCCTTTACTTAGTTAACTTTTATGTTCTTATTTTGTTTATCTATTTTGCTTTCTTTCATTATGTCTAGCTAAGTTAATTATGTCAAGGTGAAAAGGTTACACTAATGGTGTAAGAATAAGTATAATGTAAACTTAATATGGACTTTAATGTTTGATACTAACATGTTTTATATTTGCTATCTTGTTCACTCTTTAATACTTTGCTTGTTAAATGACTAATCTTGATTTATGTTATATAACACTTGGTACAACAAATGCTTGGCACTTTCATAGCCCATAATGTATGGTATAACCGACACCTGAGCTATGAAAGGAACTTGATTTGTTGTTAACATAAGTTATAATCATGAATGCTTGACGAGATTTACAAGTATTAGCATTAATTGAATAAGATGACTAATGTAATCATGTTAACAATATATAATCTGATTGGAACCTCCTTTGTGTGTGGTTTCCAATTCAATAATAAGAGTTTATACTATACTTGTTTGATATACCATTAGTGGAACCTCTAACCTTGACATTTGTTATTATCATTGTTTAATCGTTACATTAATATTCCATCTCAAAGTTCTCATCATCTTCTTCTTCTTCTCTTTCTTTATTATTATTATTATTATTACTACTACTACTACTACTACTACTACTACTACTACTACTACTACTACTACTACTACTACTACTACTACTACTACTACTACTACTACTACTACTACTACTACTACTACTACTACTACTACTACTACTACTACTACTACTACTACTACTACTACTACTACTACTACTACTACTACTACTA
>NW_011501054.1:31595-38386 GCF_000495115.2 Populus euphratica
TACTGTTGTTGTTATTGTTGTTTTATAATTGTTGTTTTTAATTTTTACAATTAACCTCCCTGTGGTTCGACCCCGGTCTTGCCGGGTTATTTATTACTTCGACACTCCTGCACTTGGGAGAAGACATCAATCTTTTCGTCGTGTCACCTACAACACCAGCATGATACTTGCAAGTGAGGTCTAGCTTGTACCAATTAAGGTAAGATTGCTGCAGAGGTGTCAGATGTTCGGGAGCTACCTGCCTGATGCTTAGTAGCTTCTAATACATCTTATTTAAAGGTAGTGGTGATGGAGATAGTTGTTCCTGGACCCTTTGGTAATTCTTATCTGAAATTTTTTTAATTTGGCTCTTACATTAGAAGTTTTGGGGCTCAGGTTTTTTGGTGGGAAATGGAGAGATGTTGGTAATTTAGGATGGAGTGTGGTAGTTTTGAAATTGGTTTTTCCTACCCCTGTAGTCACTTTCAACATGGTCGACCCCTTTCCTTTTCCTTTTGAATCCTCTTTTTTTGGTAGGCATAAAAATTCTACCACTTCTAACTTCTTGCTCTATACACTTAGTGACACTACTAAAAGATTGATGTCTTCTCCCAAGTGTAAGAATGTCGAAGTAATAAATAACCTGGTAAGACCGGGGTCAAACCACAAGCAGGTTAACTATAATAATAATAATAAGTTAAAGAGGACTTTGAGATGTAAGATTAATATGAGGATTAAACAATGATAAAAATAGTTGTCAAGATTAGAGAATCCACTAATGGTATTTTAAATAAGTATAACTCTTTTTATTACTCAACATGTTACACACAAAGGAGATTCCAATCAAATGATTTATCCTTAATAGTTTATTACAAATTTATAACATGATCATATTAATTATCTTATTTAAGTAGCACCAAACTCTTAAATATTGTCAAGAATTTAACTTATGTTAACAATAAATCAAGTTCCTTCTATAGTATAGATGTAGGTTTTACCATACGGTTGGCTATAAAAGTGCCAAGCATTTGTTGTACCAAGTATTATACAACACAAATCTAGATTAACCATTTAACAACCAAGGTATTAAGAATTAGTAAGATAAAAAGATAAGATATGTTAATAATAAACCTTCTTGAATATAAACATTCCAGTTTATGCTGAGTTTATATTATACATATTATAACACCATTGGTGAAACCTTTTTACCTTAACAAAATAAACTTACCTAAATATTATGAAGAAGAGAAACATAAATAAACTAGATAAGAACATAGTTATGATGAAAAACATAAACTAGAGATTAATGAAAGCAAAACTTAAGCATTACAAAAATATAAAGAAACAGAGCAAGAATATGAACATGATCTTGATTTGAAAACCAAGATGGCTAAATGCATGACAAATTCCTTCTTTATAGGCCAAAATTTATAACTATTGATTTGTTGACTAATTGTTGAGGAGGTGGCCACATCTTAACTTGGTGACAATTTTTATGTTATTATCTGAATAAACATCATTTCAATATCATAATTTGAACAGACTATAACATGAAAGTTCTAAAAAATTATCTCAACTTTCCAACAAAAAATAATTATGATATTTTGGACTTGTAGAACTCAAGATATAGGCTGAACACTGAATAATGTCTGGGCTATAGGATAAATTTTGACTTCTCTGTTGTTACTAAGCCTTGGACACCCAATGAATGAGTCTTATATAACATGAATATTTTAGGCCTATGTCTTATCTTACTAGTCATATAAACCAAATTGAAATTCAAGATTTACAGCTTCAAATATGACCCAATGAATGAATAGTATTCCAATTTGGACTAAACCAGTGTCTCTTTTTTAAGATTAGCCCTCTCTTTGTCTGCTAAATTTTAATAGCTAAACTCATCAATTAATCCTTTTATTTATATGATAGACTTACATTTAATATGGACTTTACCATAAATTAAATGTATCGTATATTTATTACATATGCTATTATAAAACATGCTTTAGTTAAGAAGTTATTGATACTTCAAGTGAAAAATGATGATATCAAGCCTTGATAAAAATATACTTTTAAGTACTAATCACCCCCTCAACCAGCTTATTACTGGTCCCTAATAATCAAAGTGTTAAATAGAAAAATAATTTGCAAGTTACACAAAGCAAGACATTCATCATTCAACTTTTATTAATCTATCCAAGTAAACAAATTCTCATTAAATTTATATATATGCTTTATACTTCTTAACAAGATATTAATAAATCTTCTTTTTATATGCTTAATGTATGAAAACATAGATGATGGAGCTTTTATTAGAAGAAAATAATATTATGTTCTAATGTTTAAGGTTAACTTCTTTGGTTTAGAATTATTATCTTTTTTTTTTTAATATATATACAGATAACACGACGCATCTTTAACCCATGGAATGAGCTTTCGACCAATGACTCCCAGACCAGTTGGTCCTAGGTTATTAGGTGTCGAGACACCCCTACAAGCTTAATAACTTGGGATGCAGATACTAATATACAGATAATGCAATGTTTGATTTCCTTAAGCTTTTCTCCTTAACCCATGCAATAAGCATTGAGCTAATAGCTCCCAAGTCAGTTAACTTTAGGGTATTAGATGTTAAAACACCCCTTCGGGTTTAATTGTTTAGGTCAGGGAGGTTATGAAACTAAACTTATCTATATTTTTATTTATTTAATTAATTATATTTATTATCATTATTTTTTTTTCAAATTATATACCATCCCTTTCCCTTAGTTGTTAAGTTTAACAAAAGAACATAATTAATGTAATAATCCAATGCGCAACCCATAATCATATGTTAAAGTATGTGTGTGTGAAAAAGAAGGTTAAAGGATACTTGTTAAAAAAATATATGAGCATAATCAAGTAATAATAAAACGAGAGTTTGTAAATTTGAATATTTCATGAGAAGTGTGTGATACACCTTGTTATGAATATTGCAAATAACCATTGAAAAATATTCACCAAGATGTATCTTAAGAGTCAATAAAATTCCTCCTTAGTTTGTCATCTTAATAACAGTTTTGTCAAATGGTTTTAATAATAACAAAGATTTTTAATGTCAACTATTACCCTTTCCCTCCAACCAAAACGAGACATTGTCCTTAATGTCATAAGAAATAAAGATAGAGTATAAAAGACATCACCTAAAGCAACGAACACTGATAATCCTGAAACACACTTAAACGAATATAAGAAAGAACAAAATAGAATAATATGCTATAAAAAAAACAAAAAGGCACAACGGTTTCACAAACAAAGGCTCAAATCCAACCTAAGTTTTTTACGACTTTCCTTAGTTGATGAATTTATGCGACTCATGGTAGGACCAATTACAGGGATGAAAGATTTTAGTTGGTCAATTAATTGTTCAGCAATAGCAGCACAGATTATGATTTGTCATGCCGAAGATCTTAGAAATTTCTGTTCCACAGCATGATCAAGAAAAAATAACAATTTATAATAAAAATCATTAACATTTAATAGACCTATGAGTTTATGGTGAATGTGTAATTGAGCTATAGAGAAAATATAAAAGATCTCTTCTAATGTGCCCAGACCACCTAGTAAGACAATGAAGACATCAACGTGTTTAAACATTGCATTTATTTGATCAGACATCGTGGAGACTTAGAGTTTCTTTCCAATTGTTTTTCCAATGATGTCCCTATTTGCTAAAGCTTTAGGGATATCCCTCAAAACTTGACTACTTTCTAAAAATGAAGCTATTGACACTCCCCCCATTAACTTAAAGATGCCTCCCTTATATACTAAATGAATCTTTATCTTAACTAGTACTTGACCAAGATAATTTGCTGATTCTAAAAACTAGATCCACCGAAAACAAAAATGTTTCTTACATGATGACTAAGAAAGTTTCCATTTCCACACACTTCTATATCAGTTGAATGTTTGGGTTGAGTAGAAATAAATAAAAGAAAAAGAAAATTTTATAGATGAGAAATTAAAAATGCAATCATACTACCTATACGTAAGCTAGATGGAGTTTCTCTCTCTCTCTCTCTCTCCCCCTCTCCCTCTCCCTCTCTCTTTTGAAAACATTTATATGTATAAGTAGTTGTGATTGTGGCTTACATCTTCCCTTAGTTCTAAATCTAAAAATGGCTTAAACATCCTCTACGGGTCGGGGATAGGATTTCCATCCAGTTTTCCTAAAAACTAGCAAAACAAGATCATTTTTTAGTTAGATTTCCAAGACTATGCCAAACATGTTCTTTATAAAAATTATGTTATAAGTCATGAATTGCACAATGCATCTCTATTGTGATGAGACTTAAGAGTCAATAGAAGATTATCTAAAGACTCTCTATATTTTGAAATAAATCTCACCTTTTGATAATTTTCATAGGTTTTGCAAAATGCATGTGAATCCTTGAACATGGAGGGCTAGTAAAATCCACTTTGTAAGATTTTTGCAATTATTTTTTTACAAGAAATGAACCCAATATGCCTTAGAGAAATAAAGTTTAATGACATTACTTACCTTATTGTCGGGAATGCATCTTTGAAATATTTGATCAAGATAATATTTGAATAAGTAAGGGTCATCCTAATAAAATTTTTACATGTTGCTAAAAAAATTTCTTTTATTTTGGTTATCCAAATGAGTTGGCAAAAATCCCGAAGAAAAAAAATTGATATTTTTAGCAAACCAAGGCATTGAACTAAGAGAAAATGAAGATTTATCAAGAAAATAATTATCAATTGGTGTGATGTTGAATGTCAAATCTATTATCAATTTTGACAAATAATTCATGACAACATTTTCGGTGCCATTTTCATCTTTGATTTCGTCCTGTTTGAAAGTTTCAAAGATTTTAGAATCATGATTAACTTCCCTTTGTTTGGTCATAGCATGAGAAAATAGAAGTGTTAGCGGGGAATCAGTCTTTTCTTTGCAATGTTCAAATTCAAGCCCTTACTTACCCACAAAGATTGACTCATCATTTTTCTCACAAGGTTCAATAATGGGTTTTTCAATAACCTTACTAGTAGTCTTTTCTTTGCAATGTTCAAATTCAAGCCCTTACTTACCCACAAAGATTGACTCATCATTTTTCTCACAAGGTTCAATAATGGGTTTTTCAATAACCTTACTAGTGCAAAGAGTGATGACTGATTTGACTTGATCCATGTATTGGCTTACGAAACTACTTACATTTGCATTATATTACCCCTTTGGATTTTAATGTGGCTGACATGAAAACTTACCTTTCTCTTGAAAACTGAGAGTAAATATGAATTTTGCAAGAGCATTTTTAAAATATGTCATGCTTTGAACAAGTTGAGTGTTGATTGTCTCTTGTTTTTCAATGAATATATGCAATGTTTTCTCATGATTTCTTTTAGGAGATGGAGTATAAGGAGGTGTATATTGATAAGAATTTTGAAAATTATGGTGTGCTTGAAATGGTGGGTGTGAAGTTTGTGCATTATTGTTATCACTCTTCTGACTGAAATTGAGGTGATTTCTCCATCACGGTTTATATGTTTGCGAGCATGGGTTATGATTGGGTTTTTGGAAATTGTTTAAAGCATAAGCTTGTTTATGGAAACATTCCTTAAAAGAAAAAATATGTTTGCGAGCATGGGTTATGATTGGGTTTTTGGAAATTGTTTAAAGCATAAGCTTGTTTATGGAAACATTCCTTAAAAGAAAAAAAAGTTGGACAATCATTGGTTTCACAGATTTGACACACAATGTTTTGAACAGATTTTAATTGACCACTCTTTTTTAATTCTGGTGGCTCGAGTTTTCTAGCTAAAGATGCAAACTTGGCTTGGAGGTCATGATGTTCCCTAAGGTTGTACATTTCTCCACTAAATGTATGAAGTTGAGTTTTACTTAGTGTCTCATAAGCACTTGTAGTGTCCTAATTTTAAGCATGTTTAGCTAGTAAGTCTAGGTACTCCATTGTTTTATTAGGGTCTTTATCTTCAAAAGTTCCATTGCACACCAATTCAACCATTTGCCTATCTCTAGATGTTAACCATTCATAAAAATATGAAACCAATCTCCATATTTCAAAACCATAATGAGGACATGTATTAAGCAAGTCTTGATATCTATCCCAACATTGGTAAAAAGTTTCTTCTAGTTTTTGAGTGAATGTGGTAGTTTGTTTTTTGAAAGAGTTTGTTCTGTGAAACAGAAAAAACTTCTTTAAATTTTTTTTGTTACTTTTCATCCCGAGCATGAATGGATCCTGACCTAAGATTTTGTAGCCATGTTTTAGCTTTATGTTTTAATGAAAAAGGAAAAGGTTTTAATCTAATAATGTTTATGCTATAATTTAAGTTATTATAAGTGTTACAAATTTCTTCAAATTCTCTTAAATGCAAGTATGGATTTTCTAGATTTAAGCCATGAAGAGAAGGTAAAAGCTAAATATTATCTAGCTTACAATTAAAGTAAGATGTATTAGAAGGAAAAACTATACATGATGGTGCATTTGTTCTTATTGGATTCATGTGGTCTCTTAGTGTTCTAACTCGATTATTCTCATTATTCTCAATATGAAGCGATTGATTATCCTCTTCGGCCATATTTTGTTTTTTGAAAATGATGAGGATTTTCTAGAAAGTATACCACTTAATATACGTGACCAAACTCTCATGCATGTGTAGGAAGATACTAAAAGGAAGAAAAGAAAAGAAAACGAGTCAAAACACATGAAACAAAAGTTAGATAAGAGAAAAGTAAAAAGAGAAAATAAATATTATAATTTATACAAGAATTTACCTCCCCAGCAACA
>NW_011501054.1:38614-38696 GCF_000495115.2 Populus euphratica
AGGTTCTACTAATGGTATGTCAAACAAGTATAGTATCTCTTTTTATTACTCAACTAGAAACCTGATTAGTACTTAAAAGTAC
>NW_011501054.1:39737-43466 GCF_000495115.2 Populus euphratica
TACTACTACTACTACTACTACTACTACTATTATTATTATTATTATTATTATTATTATTATTACTATTGTTGTTGTTGTTATTGTTGTTTTATAATTGTTGTTTATAATTTGTACAATTAACCTCCCTGTGGTTCGACCCCGGTCTTGCCGGGTTATTTATTACTTCGACACTCCTGCACTTGGGAGAAGACATCAATCTTTTAGTCGTGTCAAGTTTTTGGCGCCGTTGCCGGGGAGGTAAGTTCTTGTATAAATTATAGTATTTATTTTATTTTCTCTTTTCACTTTTCTTGTATATAACTTTGTTTCTTTTCTTTTGTTTCTTTTTATTTTGTTTTCTTCCTCCTTCTTTTGCTTTCTTGTTCTTCTTTTTATTTTATTCCTACACGTGCATGAGAGTGTGGTCACGTACATCAAGTGGTAGACTTTGTAGGGTATCCTCATCATTTTCAGAAAATATGGCCGAAGAAGATAATCAATCACTTCATAATGAGAATAATGAGAATAACCGTGCTAGAACACTTAGAGACCACATGAATCCCACAAGAACAAGTGCACCATCATGCATAGTTTTTCCTCCTGATGCATCTCATTTTAATTTTAAACCAGGTATTATTCAACTTTTACCTTCTTTTCATGGTTTGGAATTGGAAAATCCATACTTGCATTTAAGGGAATTTGAGGAGGTCTGCAACACATATAATAATTTAAATTGTAGCATGAACACCATTAGATTAAAGCTTTTTCCTTTTTCATTAAAAGATAAAGCTAAAACATGGCTACAAAATTTAAGACCAGGATCCATTCGTGCTTGGGATGAAATGCAACAACAGTTTTTAAAGAAGTTTTTTCCATCTCATAGAACAAACTCTTTCAAGAGACAAATCACCACTTTCACTCAAAAACCAGGAGAAACATTTTACCAATGTTGGGATAGGTATCGAGACTTGCTTAGTACTTGCCCTCATCATGGTTTTGAAACATGGAGATTGGTTTCACATTTCTATGAAGGGTTAACACCTAAAGATAGGCAAATGGTTGAATTGATGTGCAATGGAACTTTTGAAGATAAAGACCCTGATGAAGCAATGGAGTACTTAGACTTGTTAGCTGAAAATGCTCAAAATTGGGACACCGCGGGTACATATGAGGCACCGAGTAAAACTCAACCTCATACATCTAGTGGAGGTATGTACAACCTTAGGGAAGATCATGACCTTCAAGCCAAGTTTGCATCTTTAGCTAGAAAAGTCGAGGCACTAGAATTGAAAAAGAGTGGTCAATTAAAATCTGTTGAAAACATTGTGTGTCAAATCTGTGAAACAAATGAACACTCAACCAACGATTGTCCAACCTTGCCTTCTTTTAAAGAATGTCTCCATGAACAAGCCCATGCTTTAAACAGTTTTCAAAGGGCCAACCACAACCCATACTCCCAAACATACAATCCTGGTTGGAGAAATCACCAAAATTTTAGTTGGAAGAGTGACAATGCACAAACTTCACAACCACCGTTTCAAGCACACCATAATTTCCAAAATTCTCATGGATATGCACCTCCTTATGCTCCACCTCCTACAAGAAATTTTGAGGAAACTTTGTATGCATTCATTGAAAAGCAAGAGACAATCAATACTCAACTTGCTCAAAACATGATAGATTTTAAAGATACTCTTGCTAAATTAACATCTGCTCTCAGTTTCCAAGAGAAAGGTAAGTTTCCATCTCAAACACAACAAAATCCCAAAGGGCAATACAATGCAAATGCAAGTAGTTCCGGAAGCCAACACATGGATCAAGTCAAATCAGTCACTACTCTGCGCAGTGGTAAGGTTATTGAAAAACCCTCTCTTGAACCTTATGAGAAAGATGATGAGTCAATCTCTGAGGGTAAGGAAGGGGTTGAATCTGAAAATTGCAAAGAAACGACTGATTCACCGCCAGCACTTCCATTTCCTCAAGCCATGACCAAACAAAGGAAAGTCAATCACAATTCTGAAATTTATGAAATTTTCAAACAGGTAAGGATCAATATACCTTTGCTGGATGCTATTAAACAGGTTCCTTCCTATGCTAAATTTTTGAAAGATCTATGCACTGTGAAGAGGAAACTGAATGTGAAAAAGAAAGCCTTTCTAGCCGAACAAGTAAGTGCTATTCTTCAGAACAATAATGCTTTGAAATATAAAGACCCTGGTTGTCCTACAATTTCTTGCTTTATTGGAGAGCATAAAATTGAAAGAGCCTTACTTGATCTTGGTGCTAGTGTGAATTTACTTCCATATTCAGTTTTTCAGAGTCTCAATCTAGGTGAGTTAAAACCAACTTCTATAACTCTTTTACTTGCCGATAGATCTATAAAAGTGCCTAGAGGAATAATTGAAGATGTGTTAGTACAAGTCGATAAATTCATTTATCCTGTGGATTTTATTGTCTTGGACACACAACCTGTTGAAGTATGTAATTCATTTCCTGTTATTTTAGGACGTCCATTTCTTGCAACTTCTAATGCATTGATTAATTGTAGGAATGGACTGATGAAGCTATCATTTGGAAACATGACATTGGAGATGAATATTTTCAACATTTGCAAGCAACCTAGAGATGATAATGATTTACAGGAAGTGGACTTTACTGAAAAATTAATTCATGATCAATTTCCAACCACTTCCAATGAAATTGAGATTGATGAATCTGATGATTTGGAAATGATTTATTTTCAGGAAGAATCAAAGACAAGTAATTGGAGGCCACAAATTGAGGAATTGCCACCACGACCAATTAAGTCCATACCTTCAAGTGTTCAACCACCAAAACCTGATTTGAAGTCGTTGCCATTCAATCTCAAATACTCATTTTTGGCAGAAAATGAAACTTTTCCTGTAGTAATCTCTTCCAAACTTAATGCACATCAAGAAGGTAAATTATTACAAAATCTGAAAATACACAAAAAATGCATTAGGATCGACCATAACTGACATAAAAGGGATTAGTCCTTTGATTTGTACACATATAATTTATTTAGAGGAAAATGTTAAACCCTCTAGAGAAATGCAACGAAGGCTAAATCCTAATATGAAAGAAGTAGTGAAAAATGAAGTCATTAAGCTTCTAGATAATGAAATCATTTATCCTATTTCTGACAGCAAATGGGTAAGTATTACCCAAGTTGTACCCAAGAAGTCTAGAGTCACTGTGATAACAAATTAGAACAATGAGTTAATTCCCACTAGGACTGTTATTGGTTAGCGCATGTGTATCGACTATAGGAAACTTAATTCAATGACTAGAAAAGAACATTTTCCCTTACCTTTCACGGCTCCTTTCATGGATCAAATCCTAGAAAGAGTTGCAGGTCATGAATTTTATTATTTTTTATATGCTTATTCAGGTTACAATCAAATTGAAATTGCATTGGAAGATCAAAAGAAGACTACTTTCATATGTCCATTTGGTACTTTTGCATATCGAAGGATGCCTTTTGGGTTATGTAATGCACCAACCACATTTCGAAGATGCATTCTTAGTATATTTAGTGATATGGTTAAATAATGTCTTGAGATTTTTATGGATGATTTTTCTATTTTTAGAGATTCATTTGATGATTGTTTAACTAACTTATAAAAAAGGTTTTGAGCAGGTGTGAAAAGAAGGATCTTGTACTAAATTGGAAAAAATATCACTTTATGGTAATAAACAACATTGTACTTGGTCACATTGTTTCATCAA
>NW_011501054.1:45161-45894 GCF_000495115.2 Populus euphratica
TGAGCTTGAGGAAATAAGAAATGATGCATATGAAAATTCAAGAATTCATAAAGCAAGAATCAAAGAGTTTCATGACAAGAAAATATTGAGAAAAACATTCAATATTGGTCAAAAAGTCTTACTTTATAATTCTCGACTGCGTTTATTTCCTGGAAAACTAAGATCAAGATGAAGCGGTCCTTTTATTGTGAAACATGTGTATCCATATAGGGTCTGTGATATTGAGAATCCAAAAAATGACAATGTTTTCAAGGTAAATGGACATCGTTTGAAAGTTTACTTCGACAATTTTTTAGTTGAAAATGACTATTGAATTGGGTGATCCTGTATATAAAGATTGAATTTTTTTTGTGTTTCTTTTTGAGTGATTTTTGCTAGTTTCTCTCACCCTGGTCAAATAGCAGACAACGGTACTCCATGACTTAAGTCGGTTCTTTTAGTTTCTCATAATAATTGCTATCTGTGTATATATTTATGCAATTATTTGAATCTTTCGTCCAATTCTCAATTGAAAATGGACACTGACATGACCAAAAGATTCATGACTTCTCCCAAGTGTAGGAGTGTTGAAGTAATAAATAACCCGGCAAGATCAAGGTCGAACCACAGGGAGGTTAACTATATAAATTATAAACAACAACAACAACAAGAAGTTAAAGAGGACTTTGAGAATGTAAGATTAATGTAAGGATTAAACAATGATAAAAATAAATGTCAAGGTTAGAGGATCTAC
>NW_011501054.1:46006-46883 GCF_000495115.2 Populus euphratica
ATCAATTACTCCTTAACTAAAGCATGTTTTACAATAATATATCTAATAATATAAGATACCTTTAATTTATAGTAAATGTTCATTTTAAATGCAGGCCTATCACATAAATGAAAGGATTGATTGATGAGTTTAAGAACTAAAATTGAAAGGACAAAGAGATGTCCAAACTTAGAAAAGAGATGTTGGTGTAGTCCAAACTGGAACACTATTCGGTAATTGGCTCATATGTGAAGCTGTAAATCTCAGATTTAGGTCTATTTTATATGGATTAAAAGGAAAGACATAAGTCTATAACTTTTATATGGAGCCTAAGATTTAAAAAGGTCATTTTCAAGTTCAAATTGTGGCAACAACAAAGAAGTCCGAATATGTCCTATAGCCCACATACTGTTAAGTTTTCGGCCCATATCTAGAGTTCTAGAAGTCCAAATGATCACCAATTCTTAATTTCTAGAAAGTTAAGTCAATTTCCTACAACTTTCATGTTTTAAGTGATTTTAATTTTGATGTTATCAATGACATTTTGGGTTGAGAAGAGAAGATAAAGATTGTCACCAAGTCAAGAGTTAGCCACCCACTCATCAATTAGTTATCAAATCAATAGTTTCTAATTTTGGCCTATAAAAGGAGGCATTTGCCATGCATTTAAGCATCTTGCTTTCTCTCTTTGTATTTTTTGTATTGCTTATATTTTGCTTTCATTAATATCAAGTTTATGTCTTTCATTTCCTTTCCTTTACTTAGTTAACTTTTATCTTATTTATATTCTTATTTTGTTTATTTATTTTTCTTTCTTTCATTATGTTTAGCTAAGTTTATTATGTCAAGGTGAAAAGGTTACACTAATGGTGTAAGAATAAGTATAGTGTAAACTCAA
>NW_011501054.1:46975-54487 GCF_000495115.2 Populus euphratica
TTATTGTTGTTGCTATTGTTGTTGTTGTTGTATTATTGTCATCTATAATTTATACAATTATCCTCCTAGTGGATCAACTCTAGTCTTACCGGGTTATTTATTACTTCGACACTTTTGCACTTGGGAGAAGACATCAATCTTTTAGTCATGTCAAAACCACACACAAATGAGGTTCCAATAAGATGATTTATCCTTAATAGTTCATTATAAATTTTAACATGATCATATTAATTATCTTATTTAAGTAACACCAAATTTTTAAATATTGTCAAAAATTCATAATGCTAACTTATGTTAACAACAATAAAGTTCCTTTCATAGCACTGGTATAGGTTATACCATATGGTTAGTGATTAGAACTTAAAAGTGCATTTTTATCAAGTTTGTATATTAGCATTTTACATTTGAAGTATTAATAACTCCTTAACTAAAACATGTTTTATAATAATAAGTCTGATACTATAAGATACCTTTAATTTATCATAAATATTCATCTTAAATGTAGGCCTATCACATAAATCAAAGGATTGATTGATGAGTTGAACTATTAAAATTGAGAAGACAAAGAGAGGGTGAAGCTTAGAAAAAAGATGATGGTTCAATCCAAACTAGAACATTGTTCAGTTATTGGGTCATATTTGGAGTTGTAAAACATGAATTTGGGTTTGATCTATATGGATGGAAAGCTAAGACATAAGCTTAAAACATTCATGGAATGCAAGACTTAATTTTGTTGTTTGGAAGTAAATCATGGCAATAATAGAGAAGTCCAAATCTGTTCTCTAGCTTTGACATTATTCAGTTTTCAGTCCATATCTTCAGTTCTAGAAGTCCAAATGACCTCAATTTTTTTTTGTTGGAAAGTTGAGACAATTTCTTAGAACTTTCATGAGAGTATGTTCAAATTCTGATGTTAGTAATGATGCTTTATTTAGACAAGAAGATAATAATTATCACCAAGTCAAGCTGTGGCCACCCACTCAATAATTAGTCAACAAATCAACAGTTCCTAATTTTGGTCTATAAAAAGAGGCATTTGTCATGCATTTAGCCATCTTGCTTTTCATATCACAATCATGCTCTTGCTCTCTTTCATTATATTTTTGTTATGTTTAAGTTTTGCTTATAATAATCTCTTGTTTATGCTTTTCATTTCCTTTCCTTTACTTAGTTAACTCATATCTTATTTATGTTCTTATCTTGTTTATTTATGTTTTACTTTTTCATTATGTTTAGGTAAGTTTATCATGTCAAGATGAAAAGGTTAGACTAATAGTGTAAGAATAAGTATAGTATAAACTCAACATGGACTTTAATATTTGATATTAACATATTTTGTATTTGTTATCTTATTCACTCTTAATACTTTGTTTGCTAAATGGTTAATCTAGATTTATGTTATATAACCTTGGTAGAAAAAAATACTTGGCACTTTCATAGTACAAACCGTATGGTATAATCGATATCTATGCTACGAAAGGAACTTGATTTGTTGTTAACATAAGTTATAATCATGCATACCTGACAACATTTATAATTATTAATATTATTTGAGTAAGATAACTAATGTAATCATGTTAACAACTTATAATCCAATTGAAACCTCCTTTATATGTGGTTTCCAGTTGAGTAATAAGAGTTTATACTATACATGTTTGAAATACCATTAGTAAATCCTTTAACCTTGACAATTGTTTTTATCATTGTTTAATCACATCTCAAAGCTCTCTTCAACTTATTTCTAACATCATAATTTGAACATACTATATTCATGAAAGTTCTAGAAAATTATCTCAACTTTCAACAAAAAAATTAAGATTATTAGGACTTTTAGAACTCGAGATACGAGCTGAATATTGAACAGTGTATATGATGTAGGATAGATTCTAACTTCTCTATTATTGCTAAGCTTTGGACTTCCAAACAATAGAATTAAGTCTTGCATAATCATGAATGTTTTAGGCCTATGTCTAATCTCTCTAACCATATAAACCAAACTAAAATCCAAGGTCTATAACTTCAGATATGACCCAATGACTGAATAGTATTTCAGTTTGGACTGAACCAACATCTTTTTTTTAATCTTAGCCCTCTCTTTGTCTTCTCAATTTTATTAGTTAAACTTATCAATTAATTGTTTTATTTATATGACAGGCCTGTATTTAAGATAGATATGTACCATAAATTAAAGGTATCTTATATTTATTAGATATGTTATTATAAAACATGTTTTAGTTAAGGAGTTATTGATACTTCAAATGCAAAATGATGATATAAAACTTTAATAAAAATGCACTTTTAAGTATTAATCACTTAGCTATTGCCATAACATTAGTAAATTGTTGTGCCAAACTACCCATCACATGCTCGTAGTATGATGCCTTGAACGTGTTGGTAAATAAAGTAACCATTTCTTTGTCTAAGAGTGAGGGATGCAACTATATAGCTAGATTTTTCCACCTCTAAGCATATTTGATTAATACTTAAAAGTGTATTTTTATTAAGGTTTTATATCAGCATTTAGCACATGAAGTATCAATAACTCTTTAACTAAAGCATGTTTTATAATAACAAGTCTGATACTATAAGATACCTTTAATTTATGGTAAATATTCATCTTAAATACAAGCCTATCATATAAATCAAAGGATTAATTGATGAGTTCAACTACTAAAATTGAAAAGACAAAGAGAGGATGAAGTTTAGGAAAGAGATGTTGGTTGAGTCCAAACTTGAACACTATTCAGTCTTTGGGTCATATTTGGAGCTGTAAAACTTGGATTTGGGTATACTCTATATGGATGAAAAGCTAAAACATAGGCCTAAAATATTTATAAGAATGTAAGACTTAGTTCTACTGTTTGGATGTTCAAATCTTAGCAATAACAAAGAAGTCCGAATCTGTCCTGCAGCCCAGATATTGTTAAATGTTCAGCCTATATCTTAAGTTTTAGATGTCCAAATGATTCTTTTTTTTGTTATTGGTATGCTGAGATAATTTCTTAGAACTTTCATGATTAAGTTTGTTCAAATTCTAATGTTAACAATTATATTTTTGGCAAACAAGAAGATAAGGATTATCACCAAGTCAAGAGTTGGTCTCTCACTCAATAATTAGTCATAAAAGCAATAGTTTTAAATTTTGGTCTCTAAAAGGAGGCATTTGTCATGCATGTAGGCATCTTGGTTTTCAGATCAAGATCATGTTCTTGCTTTCTCTTTATTGTAACACTTAAGCTTTGCGTATATTAATCTCTTATTTATGCTTCTCATTTCCTTTTCTTTACTTAGTTAACTTAATCGTATTTATGTTCTTATCTTGTTTATTTATGTTTCTCTTTTTTATTATGTTTAGCTAAGTTTATTATATTAAGGTGAAAAGGTTAAACTAATGGTGTAAGAATAAGTATAGTATAAACTCAATATGAACTTTAATGTTTGATACTAACATATTTTGTATTTGTTATCTTGTTCACGTTTAATACTTTACTTGTTAAATGGTTAGTCTAGATTTATACTGTATAATACGTGGTACAATAAATACTTGGCACTTTCATAGTTCAACCGTATAGTATAACCTGTACCTATGTTATGAAAAGAATTTGATTTGTTGTTAACATAAGTTATAATTATGAATACCTGACAACATTTACAAGTATTAGCAATATTCGAGTAAGATAGCTAATGTAATCAAGTTAACAATTTATAATCCGATTGGAATGAGTGTAGTTTTTAGTTGAGTAATGAAAAGAGTTTATACTATACTTGTTTGAAATACCATTAGTTGATCCTTTTAACTTCCTATTTGTTTTTATTATTGTTTAATCCTCACATTAATCTTACAATCTCAAAGTTCTCTTTAACTTGTTATTATTTTTACTATTATTACTACTACTATTGTTGTTCTTATTATTTATAATTTATACAGTAACCTCCTTATGGTTCGACCCCAATCTTGCCAAGTTATTTATTACTTCGACACTCCTACACTTGAAAGAAAACATCAATATTTTGGCTGTGTCAAGTTTTTCGCACCGTTGCCGAGGAGGTAAATTCTTGTATAAATTATATTTTTTTATTTCCTCACATTAATCTTATAATCTCAATGTCCTTTTTAACTTCTTCTTCGTTTTCTTATTATTGTTGTTGTTATTGTTTATAATTTATATAGTTAACCTCCTTGTGATTCAATCCTAGTCTTATTGAGTTATTTATTACTTCGATACTCCTATACTTGGGAGAAGACATCAATATTTTGATCATCTCAATATTCCCTTATGCTCTCTTTGTCCTTTTTCTCCAAACTGGACAAACTGGTTCTATTGGGAGCAATATCCATGTTATATTTGTAGTGCTTGACAAATGCATCCACTAAGTCTTTCCATCTATAGATCTTTTTGTTTTTCAATCTCATGTACCAGCTCAAGGTTGCCCCACTTAAACTATCTTGAAAAAAAGTATATTTGTAGTTTCTTATCATGTATTACTTCTGCCATTTTGTTATGGTAAGACTTAAGGAAAGTCATGGGGCATTGTGTTCCAATGTATTTGATGAATTTAGGAACACAAAACTTCTTTGGGACAACCACATTTGGGACTAGACACATTTATATTGCTTGTACTAGATCATGTAGGTCTACCCCACTACTATCTTATCTTGATCAAAGACATTAGATGACTTGTTCTTGTGGGACTCCTTGGCAAATACATCTATGACTACAGGGGATGGTGTAGGTATTGTTGATTGTACAAATGCTAGATTGTGTTGAGGCTCTTGATCATGTTCAATCATTTTTTCTTCCGGCTGAGCTATTGTTGGGATCTAAACAAAGGCCATGGGTTGGTTGGAAGAACCTTCATCAAAGGCATTTTTAAGTGTTTCCTCAATTAAGCTAATGAGAGAAGCCATGATTGCCTTTAGAGACTCTAACTCTTCTTAGAAATGAGAATCATAATGAGCATGCTCTTCATCTTCTTGTATGTATATTATTTATAATGAATGGATATTTATGTATGGATGTAAATGTTGTACATACACATCGGGTACGGATGAAAGAAACCCATGTGAAATGAATATTTAGGAAGTCCATACTCTAAGGGAAGGTTCTAGGCCATTACGTGATGGGTAGACTTTCTACCTGGTTTTAAAAAAATTTATGAACTACCTAATGATCACTCTGCATGAAAGCAATATAGGAGTTTACAAGGAATGGTTGGGGCATAATGTAATCACCATTATCGAGTAAAAACCCAGTTTATAGTTGGATGTTTCACAAATTTGAACCTCGATTAAAAGTCATGAGGCAGACTACTACTCCTCGCCTAACCTAGAATTATGCTACTCATGAAATCAAAATACATGAAGGCATTAACTCGTACTCGATATACTTATGCATGAATAGAAAATAAAAATGATAAACTAGTAAAAATATGAGCTAAAATTAAATAGACCAAAACAAATAAGGAAACAATCAAACAAGTAAAGCTTAATTCGACCAGAAAAGGTGTTCCCCAGTAGAGTCACCATCTTGTCAAGGGGTAACGTCGGGATGCTGGCACACTGAAGTGCATCCTGAGAGGTAATGTCATTGGGAAGGAGACAATTTGGATTTACTCATAAGTTTATGATTAAGGTTCAAAAGTCACCTAGTATTATGGTTATTAGGAACTAACATGACCAAAAGATTGATATCTTCTCCCAAGTGCAGAAGTGTCGAAATAATAAATAACCTAGTAAGACCGGGTTCGAACCACAGGGAGGTTAACTATACAAATTTTAAATAACAACAATAACAACAATAAGCTAAAAAGGACTTTGAGATGTAAGATTAATATGATGATAAAACAATGATAAAAACAAATGTCAAGGTTAGAGGATCCACTAATGGTATTTCAAATAAGTATAGCATAAACTCTTTTTATTACTCAACTAGAAAGCATACACAAAGGAGGTTTCAATTAGATGATTTGTCATTAATAACTCATTATAAATTGTTAACATGATCATTGACAAGACCAAAAGATTGATGTCTTCTCCTAAATGTAAGAGTGTTGAAGTAATAAATAACTAGGCAAAACCGAGGTCGAACCACATGGAGGTTAACTATATAAATTATAAATAACGACAACAACAACAACAACAACAATAAAAAGAAGAAGAAGAAGTTAAAGAGGACTTTGAAATTATAAGATTAATGTGAGGATTAAACAATGATAAAAAAAAAATCATCAAGGTTAGAGGATCAAACAAGTATAGTATAAACTTTTTTTATTACTTAACTAGAAACCATACACAAAGGAGGTTCCAATCGGATGATTTATTTTTAACAATTCATTATAAATTTTTAACATGATCATATTAATTATCTTAAAAGTTTTAAATATTATAAGAAATTCATGATACTAACTTAAGTTACCAATAAAATAAGTTTCTTCCATAGCATAGGTGTAGGTTATATACCATACGGTTGGCTATGAAAGTGCCAAGCTTTTGTTGTACCAAGTGTTGTACAACATAAATCTAAATTAACCATTTAACAAGCAAGGTATTAAGAATTAGTAAGATAAAAAGATAAGACATATTAATAACATAATTTTTTGGATATAAACATTAAAGTCCATGTTGAGTTTATATTATATCTATTCTAATACCATTAGTGAAAACTTTTCACCTTGACATAATAAACTTAACTAAACATAATGAAAGGGAGAGACATAAATAAACAAGATAAGAACAAAAATAAGATACAAGTTAACTAAGTAAAGGAAAGGAAATGAAAGGCATAAACAACAGATTAATGAAAGCAAAACTTAAGTATTACAAAATATAAAGAAAGAGAGCAAAACATGATCTTGATATGAAAATAAAGATACTTAAATGCATGGCAAACGCCTCCTTTTATAGGTAAAATTTGGAACTATTAATTTGATGACTAATTATTGAGTGGGTGGCCACATCTTAACTTGGTGATAATCCTTATCTTCTTATCTAAACAAAACATCATTGATAATGTCAGAATTTGAACAAATTATCCTATGAAAGTTCTAGGAAATGGACTCAACTTTCTAACAAAAAAATTCGGTGCATTTAGATTTCTACAACTCGAGATATGGGCTGAATACTAAATAATGTTTGGGTTGTAGGACAGATTTTAACTTCTCTGTTATTGCTAAGATTTGGACTTCCCAACAGTAGAATTAAGTTTGCATTCCTATGAATGTTTTAGGCCCATGTCTTAGCTTTCTAGGCATATAAACCAAATTAAAATCCTAGATCTACAACTCCATATATGACTTAATGACTAAACAATGTTCTAGTTTGAACTGAACCAGCATCTCTTTTCTAAGTTTGACCCTCTCTTTGTCCTTTCAATTTCAATACTTTAACTCATCAATCAATGACACAACCAAAAGATTGACGTCTTCTTCTAAGTGCAAGAGTGTCGAAGTAATAAATAACCCGGCAAGACCGGGGTCGAACCACAAGGAGGTTAAATATATAAATTATAAATA
>NW_011501054.1:54538-55701 GCF_000495115.2 Populus euphratica
TAGTAGTAGTAGTAGTAGTAGTAGTACTAATAATAATAATAATAATAATAGTAATAAAAGAAGAAAAAGAAAAAAAAAGAAGAAATTGATAAGAACTTTAAGATGGAAGATCAATGTAAGGATTAAATAATGATAACAACACATGTCAACGTTAGAGGATCCACTAATAGTATTTTAAACAAATATAGTATAAACTCTTATTATTTAATTGAAAATCACACACAAAGGAGGTTCTAATCAATAAATTGTTAAAATGATTACATTAGTTATCTTATTCGAATAATGCAAATACTTGTAAATGTTGTTAAGTATTCATAATTATAACTTATGTTAACAACAAATCAAGTTCCTTTTATAACACAAGTGTCAGTTATACCATACAGTTTTTGCAATGAAAATGCCAAGCATTTGTTGTACCAAGTGTTATACAATATAAATCTAGATTTGTCATTTAACAAGCAAAGTATTAAAGAATGAACAAGATAACAAATACAAAACATGTTAGTATCAAACATTAAAGTCCATGTTCAGTTTATACTACACTTATTCTTACACCATTAGTGTAACTTTTTTACCTTGACATAATAAACTTAGCTAAACATAATGAAGAAGAGAAACATAAATAAACAAGATAAGAACATAAATAAGATAAAAGTTAACTAAGTAAAGGAAAGGAAATGAAAGACATAAATAAGATATTAATGAAAGCAAAACTTAAGCATTACAAAAATACAAAGAGAGAAAGCAAGAGCATGATTTTGATCAGGAAACCAAGATGCCTAAATGCATGGCAAATGCCTCCTTTTATAGGCCAAAATTAGGAACTATTGATTTGATGATTAATTGTTAAGTGGGTGGCTAACTGTTGACTTGGTGACAATTCTTATCTTCTTGTCTGCCTAGAAAATCGTTGATAACATCAGAATTTGAACTTAGACATTCACAAGAAAGTTGTAAGAAATTATCTCAGCTTTCTAGAAAAAATAAATTGAGGTCATTTGAACTTCTAGAACTCGAGATATAGACTAAACACTGAATAATATCTGAGCTGAAGGACATATTCAAACTTTTTTGTTGTTACTATAATTTGAACTTGAAAACGACCTTTTTAAATCTTGGACTATGTCTTACCTTTCGATCCATATAAAGTAGACCTAAATCCG
>NW_011501054.1:55919-56630 GCF_000495115.2 Populus euphratica
AGTTATTGATACTTCAAGTGCAAAATGATGATATAAAACCTTGATAAAAATACATTTTTAAGTACTAATCACACTCCCCATCCACCTTATCTTATACATTTTTAAGTACTAATCACACTCCTCATCCACCTTATTACTAATCAAAACGTTAAAATAGAAAAATAATTTGCCAATTCCACAAAGCAAGATATTTATTATTCACCTTCCATTAATCTATCCAGATAAACAAACTCTCATTAAATTTATATATATGCTGAAACCTCGTAAACAAGATATTAATAAACCTTTCTTTTGTCCTTTATATATCAACATATAGTTATGGAGTTTTACTTGGAAGAAAACAAAATTTTTGTTCTAATGTTTAAGGTTAACTTCTTAGGGTTGTGATTATTATTCTTTTCTTCTTCTTCTTCTTCTTTTTTATTAATATATATACATATAACTTAAAACACAATACATCTTTAACCCACATAATGAACTTTCAGCTAATGACTCCCATAATAATTGGTCTTAGGGCATTAGGTGTTGAGATACTTTTTCAAGCTTAACAACTCAGGTTATAGATATTGATACGTAAATAGTGCAATATTTAATTTTCTTAAGCTTTTATCCTTAACCCATGTAATAAACATTAGGTTAATAACTCCCAAGTTAGTTGACTTTAGGGTATTAGGTGTTAAAACACCCCTTCGGGCTTAATTGCTTAGGTTA
>NW_011501054.1:56705-62819 GCF_000495115.2 Populus euphratica
TTTTTTTTTAATTATATACAATTCCTTTCCCTTAGTTGTTACCTTTAACAAAAGAACATAAATAATGTAATAATCCAATATGCAACGCACAATCATATGTTAAAGTGTGTGTGTGTGTAAATTAAGGTTTAAAAATACATGTTAAATAAGTATATGAGCAGAATTAAGTGATAACAATGTGAGAGTTTGTAAACCTGAATATTTCAAGAAGTATTTTGATAGACCTTGTTATGAATATTGCTAATAACTATTGAAAAATGTTAACCAAGATACATCTCAAAAGTTTATAAAATTCCTCCTTACTCTACCATGTTAGTAACAATAGTTTGCAAATGGTTTATGAAATGGAAAACATAGTAAGTGTTTTTTTAGTATCAACTACTACCCTCTCCCCCCAACCAAAACGAGACATTGTCCTCAATGTCCTAAGGTAGAAAGATAGAGTATAAAAGACATTACCTAAAACAGTGAATACTAACAAACCTAAAACACACTTAAACAAATATAAGAAACAACAAAACACAAAATAATATACTATTAAGAAAACCTAAAGACACGAATTCACAAACGAAGGCTCAAATCCAATCTAAACTTTTTATGGCTTTCCTTAGTTGACCAATTTATGTGATTTATGGAGGGATCAATTACATGAGTAATAGATTGTAGTTGGTCAATTAATTATTCAGTAGTAGGAATACAGATTATGATTTTTCATATCAAATATGTTAGAAATTCTTATTCCACAGCATGTTCAAGAAAAGACAAGAATTTATCATAAAAACCATTAATATTTAATAGACCTATGGGTTTACGGTGAATTTGCAGTTGGGCCCAAGAGGTAATATGAAAAATCTCTTCCAATGTGCCTAGACCACCTAGTAAGGCAATGAAGGCATAAGCATGTTTAAACGTTGCATTCATTCGAGCAGATACTGTGGAGACTTGTAGTTCCTCTCCAATTGTTTTTCCAATGATTTCCCCTTCTGTTAAAGCTTTGAGGACAACCCTCAAAACTTGACTACTTCCTAAAAATACAGTTATTGACCCTTCCCCCATTAACCTAAGCCTACCTCCCTTGTACACTAAATGAATCTTTCTCTCAACTAGTACCTTTGCTTATAAATACAATCACATCAGCTATATATAGGTCAGCTAGAGTCTCAAACTCTCTCTCTCTCTTCTTTTTTTATTTTTTATTTTTTTGAAAAAAACATGTGTATGTAGAGGTAGTTGTAATTGTGGCTCACATCTTCCTTTGGTTTTATGTCCAAGAACGACTTAAACACTCTCTATAGGTCGGGGATGGGCTTCTTATACAATTTTCTTAAAAACTAGTTAACAAGATCTTTCTTAGTCAGATTTCCAAGACTTTATCGAGCATGTTCTTTATAGAAATGGGGTCATAAACTATGAAATGACAATGCATATCTGATTAGTACTTAAAAGTGCATTTTTATCATGGTTTTATATCATCATTTTGCACTTGAAGTATCAATAACTCCTTAACTAAAATATGTTTTATAATAATGTATCTAATAATATAAGATACCTATAATTTATGGTAAATGTCTATTTTTAATACAGGCCTATCACATAAATGAAAGGATTGACTGATGACTTGAAGAACTTAAATTGCAAGGATAAAGAAATGGCCAAACTTAGAAAAGAGATGTCGGTGCAATCCAAACCGGAACACTGTTCGGTAATTGGGTCATATCTAGAGCTATATATCTCAGATTTAGGTCCAATTTATACGGATGGAAAGGTAAGACATAGGCCTAAAACTTTCATATGGAGCCCAAGATCTAAAAAGGCCATTATCAAGTCCAAATTGTAGCAACAACAAAGAAGCCCGAATCTGTCTTCCAGCCCGAGCACTGTTCAGTATTTTGGCCATATCTGGAGTTCTAGAAGTCAAAATGAGCTGAATTGTTTACACAAGAAAGCTGAGACAATTGCCTACAACTTTCATGTTTGCAACTGGCTCCAATTTTGACGTTATCAATGACGTTTTGGGCAGACAAGAGAAGATAAGGATTGTCACCAAATCAAAAGTTGGCCACCCACTTATCAATTAGTCATCAAATCAATAGTGCCCAATTTTGGCCTATAAAAGGAGGCATTTGCCATGCATTTAGGCATCTTGGTTTCCAGATCAAGATCATGCTCTTCCTTTCTCTCTTTATATTTTTTGTAATGTTTATGCTTTACTTTCATTAATATCAAGTTTATGCCTTTCATTTCCTTACCTTTACTTAGTTAACTTTTATGTTCTTATTTTGTTTATCTATTTTGCTTTCTTTCATTATGTCTAGCTAAGTTAATTATGTCAAGGTGAAAAGGTTACACTAATGGTGGAAGAATAAGTATAGTGTAAACTTAATATGGACTTTAATGTTTGATACTAACATGTTTTATATTTGTTATCTTGTTCACTCTTTAATACTTTGCTTATTAAATGACTAATCTTGATTTATGTTGTATAACACTTGGTACAACAAATGCTTGGCACTTTCATAGCCCATAATGTATGGTATAACCGACACCTGAGCTATGAAAGGAACTTGATTTGTTGTCAACATAAGTTATAATCATGAATGCTTGACGAGATTTACAAGTACTAGCATTAATCGAATAAGATGACTAATGTAATCATGTTAACAATATATAATATGATTGGAACCTCCTTTGTGTGTGGTTTCCAATTCAATAATAAAAGTTTATACTATACTTGTTTGATATACCATTAGTAGAACCTCTAACCTTGACATTTGTTATTATTATTGCTTAATCCTTACATTAATATTTCATCTCTAAGTTCTCATCATCATCATCTTCTTCTTCTTCTCTTTCTTTATTATTATTATTATTATTATTATTATTATTACTATTGTTGTTGTTGTTATTGTTGTTTTATAATTGTTGTTTATAATTTGTACAATTAACCTCCCTGTGGTTCGACCCCGGTCTTGCCGGGTTATTTATTACTTCGACACTCCTACACTTGGGAGAAGACATCAACCTTTTAGTCGTGTCAATATCTCCACTAGGATATGTCTCAAAAGTCAATAAAAGGTTATCTAAAGATTCCTTATGTTTTGAAATAAATCCTAACTTTTGACAATTTTCACAAGCTTTGCAAAATACAAATAAGTCCTTGAACATGGTGTGCCAATAAAATCTATTTTGAAAGATTTTTGCAGTTGTCTTTCTTGATGAGAAATGACCTCTACATGCCTTAGAATGATAAAATTTAATGATACTACTCACCTTATTATCGAGAATGCATCTTTGAAATATTTGATTAGGATAATATTTGAATAAGTACGGGTCATCCCAATAAAAGTTTTGCATATCACTCAAAAACTTTCTTTTCTCTTCGGTACTTTAGTGAGCTGGTAAAAATCCTAAAGCAAGAAAATTGATATTTTTAGCAAACCAAGGCATTGAACTAAGTGAAAGTAAGAATTTGTTAGGAAAGTAATCATCAATTGGTGTGATATTAGATGTCGAATCTATTACCAGTATTGACAGAAGATCCATATCAACATTTTAGGTATGTTTTTCATCTGTGATTTCTTCCTAAGAATAAATCATTAGCAAATCTTCAGATTCATCCAACTCATTCTTACTCAAAGTAGATTCAAGATTATCATCTCCAATGTCATGTTTCTAAATGATAGCTTCATCAATCCATTCCTACAATTAATCAATACATTAGAAGTTGTAAAAAACGGACGTCTTAAAATAAAATAAAATGAATTACATGCTTTAACATGTTGTGTGTCTAAGACAATAATATCCATAGGTTGAATTTATCTACTTATACTAACACATTTTCAACTATTTCTCGAGGCACTTTTACATATCTATCGATACGTAAGACAGTTACGGACGTTGATTTTAACTCACTTAGATTGAGACTTTAAAAAACTGAACATAGAACTAAATTCATAATAGTTCCAAGATTAAATAAGGCTCTTTTAATTTTATATTCTCCAATAAAGTAAGAAATTATAGGACAACTAGGTTCTTTATATTTCAAAGTATTATAGTTATGAAGAAGGGCACTTATTTGTTTGACTAAAAATGTTTTCTTTTTCACATTCTGTTTTCTCTTTACGGTGCTCAAATCTTTCAAAAATTTAGCATAAGAAGGAACTTATTTAATAGCATTCAGCAAAAGTATATTGATCCTTACCTGTTTGAAAGTTTCAAAGATTGCAGTATTGTGATTGACTTTCTTTTATATGGTCATGACATAAGGAAATGGAAGTGCTGGTAGGGAATCAGTCTTTTCTTTACAGTATTCAGATTTAATCCCTTCCTTACCCTCAGAGATTGACTCATCATCTTTCTCACAAAGCTTAAAAGTGGGTTTTTCGATAAACTTACCACTATGAAGAGTAGTGACTGATTTAACTTGATCTATGTGTTGGCTTTCAGAACTACTTGCATTTGTATTGTATTATAGCTTGGGATTTTGTTATGGTTGACATGGAAACTTACCTTTCTCTTGGAAACGAAGAGCATATGTCAATTTTACAAGAGTATTTGTAAAATCTGTCATGCTTTGAGCAAGTTGAGTATTGATTGTCTTTGCTTTTCAATGAATGTATGTAATGTTTCCTCAAGATTTCTTCTAGGAGGGGGAGCATAAGGAGGTGCATATCCATGATAATTTTTGAAATTATGGTGTGTTTGAAATAGTGGTTGTAAAGTTTTTAAATTGTTATTATCACTCTCCTAACTAAAATTTGAGTGATTTCTTCAACTAGGGTTGTATGTTTGCAAGTATGGGTTATGATTGGGTCTTTGGAAACTATTTAAAACATGATCTTGTTCATGAAGACATTCCTTAAAAGAAGGCAAAGTTGGAAAGTCATTGGTTAAGTGTTCATTAGTTTCATAGATTTGACACACAATGTCTTGAACATATTTTAATTAATCATTTTTTTTTAATTCTAGTGTCTCGACTTTTCTAGTTAAAGATGTAAACTTAGCTTGAAGGTTGTGATCTTCCTTAAGGTTGTACATACCTCCACTAGATATATGAGGTTCAATTATACTCAATGCCTCATAAGTACCTGCAGTATCCTAATTTTAAGCATTTTCAACTAACAAGTCTAAGTACTCCATTAATTCATCAGGGTCTTTATCTTCAAAAGTTATATTGCATATCAATTCAACTATTTACCTATCTCTAGGTGTTAACAGTTCATAAAAATATGAAACCAATCACCATGTTTCAAAACCATGATGAATGCATAATGGTGCACTTGTTCTTGTGGTCTCAAGTGTTCTAACACAGTTATTCTTATTATTCTCATTATGAAGCAACTGATTATCTTTTTCGGCCATATTTTCTAAAAGTAATGAGGATACCCTATAAAGTCTACCATTTAATGTACATGACCACACTCTTATGCACGTGTAAGAATAGAATTAAAGAAAGAAGAAAACAAAAGAAGAAAAAACAAAATAAAAGAAACAAAGTTAGATACAAGAAAAGTGACAAGTGAAAAAAATAAATACAATAATTTGTATAACAATTTATCTCCCTGGCAACGACATGAAAAACTTGCCAAAACCAGGAGTGTTGAAGTAATAAATAACTTGCCAAAACCAGGGTCGAACCACAAGGAGGTTAATTACATAAATTATAAATAACAACAATATAACAACAACAACAATAGTAGTAGTAGTAGTAGTAGTAATAGAAGAAGAACAAGTAGAAGTTGAAGAGAACTTTGAGATGGAAAATCAATGTAAGGATTAAACAATGATAACAACAAATGTTAAGGTTAGCGAATCTACTAATGGTATTTCAAAAAATATAGTATAAACTCTTATTATTCAATTAGAAACCATACATAAAGGAGGTTCCAATCAGATTATAAATTGTTAATATGATTACATTAGTTATCTTATTCAAATAATGCTAATACTTGTAAATGTTGTCAGATATTCATAATTATAACTTATGTTAACAACAAATGAAGTTACTTTCATAGCACAGGTGTCGGTTATACCATACGGTTTGTACTATGAAAGTTCCAAGTATTTGTTGTATCAAGTGTTATACAACATAAATCTAGATTGATCATTTAACAA
>NW_011501053.1:0-11726 GCF_000495115.2 Populus euphratica
TATAATAAGATTATATTACATCTAATCTCACAATTCCAACATTTTTAATTTGTTTGATATATGCACAATACAACAATTAAATATATTAAGCAATGCAATTTAATTCATTGAAAATATCAAAGTGCAAAGTCATGATATATTATAACCTAGTAAATAAACTTTAATAACAATATTATAAATATCATGAATTTTAAGTTTGTTTGTATATCAAAATAAATCCTTTTGCATTTCAAGTCCCTCATGTTATAGATGTCTTGACCGATAATTAAGTTTTTTGCAAGAAATTAGTGTTTATATAAATCTTGATTTCCTAACTCAACAAATAATTAAAATTACATTATTTATAAATAATACAAATTATTTGTTGGCTCCTTAAATTACTTATTTTACTTAGTGGTGTTTTCATGTATTGTCATAAATTTTCCATATCAACCTTAGAATCCTTATATATATGGTACCTAATGGTAGATGCACTTCCATTCTTTCACTATTTCTCATTTACTAAGTCAACCATCATTTTTATGTTTTCTTTTTAGATGATATAGTTCTTTATCTCTATCCTTAATGAGGATTTGATTTTCATCAATTTAAATTTATTAATTCAATAATCAATACTATAAATATAAATTTATCATTTTTATGTAACAACGTGTTACAGTTAACATTTCAATGAAAGCCAACATTTAATACCACAAATAGAATTTCTACATGATATGATGCAACCATGCCGTTGTTTATAGATTTTATAACGTTTTACACGTACACAAATATAATTTCATATCATTTTAATTAGTGGCTGAGCTAAAATATTTTAAATGAAGGGATTAATTACTAATAAATATTTGATATTATATGCTATATAGATTTGTATTATATAGATAAATTAATTTAAAATATATATACCAAATCAAGTTAAGCAAAATTAATTTAAGAATACTTTTAAAATGAAAAAACTTACATTATAATTGGTCTTTTCAAGATTTTATATTTTAAAACTGCTTCATAATGACTTTATTTTTAATGTAATTAAAAATATCTTTCTCAATATATACAACAAACTTTCATTTCTCTATTCCTAAATCTTCTAAGGACTAGGGAAGTTTTTGGCAATAATTATATGCTCATATATGGTACATAACATCTAAAATCATAGATTAAAAGGATTGTCATAAATTGATGTTGTTTTTGCTAACTTGTTGTTTTGTACAAGTGGATTAAACATAAATATTAAATGTTTTCTTTTTAATTTATCTATTATATCTCTAATTTTTTAAGTTGTCCTGTATTTCATTTTTAATTACTAGTAAATTCATCACTATTATTTTCCATATGAAATTCATGGCAAAATATTTATCAATTCATCAAAACTCATTTCAATTCATATTCATTAGCATATAATATTACTCATGCACATATTAATTCATCAAACCCATAAATTACTATAAACCCTAACATTTTCATTAATTAATTATAAAGAAATAAAAATAAAATTAGATAATGAAATAAATAAATAAAATAAAGGAAACTTTCCCAAAATATAAAGTATAAAAGGTTACTTGCTTAACTAATTAATAGCTTAAGACTTGAATAGAAATTTTGTAGAAGGAAGAGAGACAAAGACAATAGTTAAAGAAGAAGAAGAACTTAGATTAATTAGTAGCTAACAAAGAAAATTAACCATGTAAAGCTATTATATTAATATTTTAATATAACAAAATATTTTGAAAAGAAAAAAACATTAAGGGGTACTTACCCCCTCTTGCACCTATATGGCTCCGCCATTGATTTTAATATACTCGGTCAAAATAGTTTGAGTACGTATTATTTATTTATATAATTTTTAGAAAAACAATACATCTATCGTCACATGGCTAGCTCATCATTTATAATCTTATTATCTAAACAGTTTTTCCAATGCTTTTACAACATATTTTCACATGATATTGAGCAAATCCTCCACTCTAAACCTTTGTTTCATCACCATTATTGAAAGTCGTGGTCACCAGTACCTCACATTGACGCCTCTAATATCCAATAGATACTAGTCAAAGCCATAATCATAATTATTAGTGCGTCACACTAACACCTCTAATATCCTACTAATACTAGTTAAATCATAAATCCTAGTCATCAGTGCATCACACTGATGTCACTAATATCCCATACATACCAATCAAATCATTAATTTTGGTTATCAGTACATCATATTGACGCCTTTAATATCCCATAGATACCAATTAAATCCACAATCTGGGTCATTAGCCCATCACACTGATGTCTCTAGTATTCCACTAATATTAGTTACATCATCAATCTCGTTCATCAGTTCACACACTAACATCTCTAGGATTGCATGAATACTAGTCAAATCACCAATTCTGATCATGAGTGCATCCTATTAACACCTTTAGTATCCCATAAATATTAGTCAAATCCCAAGCCTTTTTCTTCATAATGAGTAATAATACACTCCATAATTAGAGAAATAGTAAATAAATGACTTAAAACAATTTAAATGACGATCACTAAAAATATAAAACTAAATCATGTAAGAATTGATTTGATATGGTTCAGTTGTTTTGGTAGGTCCAAAAAAAACCTGGATAACCAGTAGAAACATAGTTGGACTCAAAATAAATATTTAAGATGAGATCTTTTTAACAAACATTGAGACGACAACATATTTGATTGATTATGGTCAACTTAAGTTAACCTACCAAGATAAAAGATCATGATAACCTTATAAAAATCAAATCAAAACAAATCATGAAGCTTAATTTCCAATAAATCTAATTTTGAATGATGAAACTAAAAAAAAGAACCAATCAATTAAAAAAACAAAAATAAAACCCAAGTCAACTTAGGTTAACCTGCTAAACTAATGACTTAGGTTATAAGACTGAGATAATCTATTAAAAAGTGAACTGAAATAAATCATGAAGCCCAGTTTTCAATCAACTTAGTGTTGGAAGATGAAATTAAAAAAAAATTGAGTAAAAAAAGAAGGAAAAAAAACTCGAGTCTACTAAGGTTAACTCATCAACCCATGACTCAAATTACGATATGGGAATAAACTTATAGAAAGTAGACTGAAACAAATTATATAGGCTAATTTTCAATTAGCCTAATATTGAAGAACAAAGTTGAGAAAAAAAGTTAATTAAAAAAAAGGCAAAAAAACTTAAGTTAGTCTGTCAAACTTGCGGTTCGAGTTATAAGTATAGGATAACCTTGTAAAAAATAAATTGAAAAAAATTTATGAAGTTCAATCCTTAATAAGTCTAATATTGAAGAATGGAATTAAAATTGAAGAAAAAATGAAGAAAAAACCGATATTATAGTAAATAATATTATGTGAGGTATGGTAAAATAAAACTCTCATCTTTTAGTTTTTTATTTAATGGAATCAATTATTGTGGAAAAATTTCATTTTCATAGTTATTGGAGATTATAGCATTAACATCACTTGTAACACCCTCAACTTTTACATTAATCACATGTCAACATTTCATCATACATATTTATAAAAAAGAGGTCAATTGTTTTACTAAAAATCCAGCAAAGTGTCCATTATAAAAAGTACTTCAAATTTTCTCATTAACACTATCATGTTCACATAGTTCAACCATTCAAAATTATACCATTCTCAACATTTCAATTCTAGAAATAAAACATGCATATTAAATCTTACAAATTTACATAGCAACAATGATATAATCTTACCATACTAACTTAAATTCATAGAAACTAATATAAAATAAGTTCATGTCTAATTTAAAATTCTAATAATAAATTTTAAAATCAAACATTATAAAACAAAAGATTAACTTAATTACAATTTTAAAATGAGACTTTACAAATATATGATATAATTCTTTAAATCAGCATGGGGTTGATATGAAATTGAAATCAAGGTAAAATAAATTATAAATAATTCATATAATATCGTATTTCTTAGCCTTAAAACACATATAAAACATGGCATATACAAAAATTATCTTTTTAGATCAGTTTATATGGTTCTATTGAACAACCTTGCTAAATCACAAGCATTCCTGTCATAAAAAACTGATGTCATCTGCCTAAATTCCCAAGCACTAACCCTAATCACTAGACAATTGATTCCTCAACCTAAGACCAAGCATTAACTCCACTTATAAGTAACTAATATCTTAGTCCAAAATAGACACTAATCACATTAGCAGATAACTAGCTCCTTTGCCTAAAATCAGACATTAGTCCCATTACAAAGTCACTGGTTCCCCCGCCCAAAACCAAGCACTAGCTTCATTACCGGATAAGTTGTTCCTCCATATTTTATAAAAATAAAATTTTAAAATATATATATATGACATTTAAGAAAATTATAGTTATATAACTTAAATCAAATTAATAAATAAACTTCAAATTGTCTAGCACCTACATGCTATTTATGCCTTATACATATCACCCTAATGCTTTGTCCTGTTATCATAATCTCTCCTATATCATAAAAGACATAGCATCATATGACATTTGTCTAAAATTAAATTTTTATAACTCATTTAATTCTAAAACCACTTAAATTTATATATCTAAAAATTCTCAATTTTCCCACCAATTATTCCTCAAATTAGCATCTAATATGGCTTTGCCATATCTTGTTTCATTAATTAAATCGACTATTTGTAGATTTATTAATGTTTCTTAAATTCATTTATACACATGACTAATGAATTAAATACAAATCTTATTATGTTTTAAATCGTGTTATGTTGAGATCAGAGTTGAAAAGGACTCTTTATAAGCTTTAGATAAGTAGGAAACCTAACGTCTCATATTTCAAATTTTTTTGTTCAAAATATTTTATTCTTAACACCAAAGATAATTTGAATAAGTTTGATTTAAAATATAATGTTGGTATCTTTCTTGGTTATTCCTCATCTAGCAAGGCTTATAGAATATATAGTAATAGAACACTTTATCTTAAAGAATCCATGTATGTCGCATTTGAAGAAACTCAAAACAATAAATTATTGAGATTCTAGATGAAATTAATAAAAGTGTAACATTTGTGTCTGAATGATAATACCCCTATGAAAGCTAACAATAAAGAAATGGACAAAGACTAATCAAGCATAAGCAATTAACAAGAGATGGTAAGTAACTTGTTTGTGCTACTAAAAGAGCTATGGTATGTAAGCTCGTATCCTTTTGAGCAAGATTGTTAAAAACGTTTTTTGACACGACATAAAATATATAATATAAAATCAGATTATAAAATTATAAAATTGCAAGTAAAATATTTTAATTAATTATATATTGACAATTCCAATCAAGAAGTAAACAATAATATAACACAATTAAAATAAAAATGAAATAAACAATATAAATTTCCAAACACCTTCAAATACATAATTCAAATAATTGATTGATTAAAAATATTAAATTATTTTTAATAAGTGTTTAAGGGTATGTATTGATTGAAATTAAAAAAAAAGTCTCCACAAGATTAGCCATCATTTCAAAAACAATTTTTTTTTGTTCATTTTGGTTTTTATCAATGTACAAGCTATGTGCATGCGATATTTCAAGAACATCAATACAATCCTCCCTTGGTATTAAAATTATAAGAATAACAAACATAAAAGATAATAAAATCCTTGTGGGTACTCATTGTAGCCTAATTTGTTGCTAAATTTGTTGTTTGAGTTTCGCAAGTTGCAAAAACATGTCAATTTGTTTTTGAAATATTAAACTACATAAGAGTAAATTAAAACCAAAGCAATTTAATTAAACTAAATAAGAGTAAAATATTCATCTCAATTATAGACCACACAAAATCTTTCTTACCACTTTGACTGCACCGACCTCCTTTAAAAACCACACCCTCCTTCTCCTCCTCTCTTGCATTTCTTTACTTTACTCCTCCTATGGCTTCCATTTCCACCACCCTAAAATTCTTCGTCTCTCAAATCCCCCTTAATAGACTTATTATCTCTCTGAATACAACAAAACTCTCTTTTCCTCCTTCCATTTCCTTCCTTTCCACTTCCATTTCCCTCGTCAAAACCAAAATAATCACCTTTTCACTACCACCCTCTTCCTCTCCCTCCCCCTCCCTCTATCTCACACGCCCTGTCTATGTCCCCAATTAGCGTTGCTAGTGTTAGGGTTAAGAATGTGAGTGCTAGCAGCACTAAGGTTGAGAATGTAAGATTTGGGCAAAAGGCAAAGAAGAAAGGGGAGGTTGGGGAGTGGGCAAAAGGCAAAGCAGGGACTCGGGACCGAGAGTCAATAAATTTTGTAACTTTTGTCAAACTCATAAACTTGGTCCAAGTTTACCAGGTTAGATCAAGTTTGATCAAGTTTGCTGGTTTTTGAGTTTTTAACTCGATTTTACATGTTATATATAAGTTGACTTGTAAAATTGTATGATTTTACGGGTCAACTCATAATTTTGACAACATTGCTTCTAAGTTAATTATTTGTAATCCCTTTAAAGAAACTAAAACTGGAGTTTCTATTAGAAAAACTAATGAGCATTATGCATTTGTTTCGCATATAGAGCCTAAATCCTTCCTAGAAGCCGAAACGAATGCAAATTATTAGCCATACATGATAATCTAAACAAATTTAAAAATAATGATGTTTAGGTAATCCTTAGACCTAAAATCAATCCATTATAGGAACAAAATGGATTTTTAGAAACAAAATTGATGAGCATGAGACTATAATTAGAAACAAAGCTAGACTAGTTGCCAAAGGTTATAACCAAGAATAAAGTATTGATTATAAAGAAATATTTGCATTGATTGTTATACTATACTAAATAAAAATGCTTTTAGCTTTTGCATGCCATGCTAATTTTACACCTTTTCAAATGGATGTTAAAAGTATATTTTTAAATAGTTTTATCATGGAAGAGGTGTTTGTTTAGCAACTTTAAGGTTTTGAAATCTTTCATTTATCCGATCGTGTTTTCAAACTCAAAAAGATTTTATATGGTTTAAAACAAGTACTTAAAGTTTGGTATGATAGATTAAATGATTTCATTATTGACAAAATTAACACCACCCTTTTCACAAAAAGAAAATGTAAAGATATCTTACTTGTATAAATATACATTGATGATATTATATTTGGTGTCACTAATGAATTTCTTTGTAAGAAATTTGCAAAGTACATGCAAGACAAGACAAATTCGAAAAGAGCATGATAAGAGAATTAAATGTCTTTCTTGGGTTGCAAATCAAGTAAACTAGAGATGGCATCTTCATCATTCAAAGCAAGTATATTAAAGATTTGCTGAAGAGATTTGGGGTGGAACAAGTCAAGGAAGCCAACACACCTATGGAGACATCAACAAAGACTGATATGATAGGAGAATTGAATGCCTTTTTTACGTTCCAAATCAAGCAAACTAGAGATAACATCTTCTTTATTCAAATCAAGTACATCAAAGATTTGCTAAAAGAGATTTGGGATGAAACAAGTCAAGGAAGTCGACACATCCACAGAGACATCAATAAAGCTTGATATGGATGACAATGGTAAGAAGGTACACATCACCAACCATCAAGGTATGATTGGTTCATTGTTATATTTAACTATAAGTAGACCTGGTATTATGTTTAGTGTTTATCTAGGTGCATGTTTTCAAGCATGTCCTAAAGAATCCCATGTTAGTGTTGTAAAATGAATTTTTTTGTATTTTCATGGTATAATTAATTTAGGGTTGTAGTATCCAGAAGGAAGCGAGTTAAATTTTATTAGTTTTTTGGATGCTAATTTTGCTAGATGTAAAGTTGATAAAAAAAAAAAAAACAAAGGACTAGTAAAGCATGTCACATTCTAGGATCATCACTAGTATCTTGGACTAGCAAGTAACAAAAATCAATAGCCCTATCAATAATTGAAACAAAATATATTACAGCTAGCAATTATTATGCTTAGACTTTATGGATAAAACAAACCTTAAAAGACTTTGGATTAAATTTTGATCATATTCCTATTAAGTGTGATAATACAAGTGCTATAAGTCTATAGAAGAATCTTACAGAACACTTACGTACAAAACATATTGAAGTAAGACATCACTTTCTAAGAGATCATATGTTGAAAGGAGATATTGTACTTGAGTTTGTTAGCATAGAACATTAACTTGCAAATATTTTTACAAAACTTTTAGGTAAGGATTGCTTTTAATGAAATATGGAATAATTTAAGGTTTATCCATGCTAATGACATTTAAGGTTTTGTCTTTGTGCGTATACATTAATAGAAATAAGTTAGACATGTTTAAGTGATGAAATGTATACCCCTTTCACAATAACTTTTTAAAGTTCCAATTAGGTTTAGACTTTAAGACAAAAAGTTGGATAAAATGGTGCATATTAGATAAAATATCTGATTTGATCAAAACAAGAAAAATATGGTTTTTATATGAACCGGTCGATCAGTTCATACATCTGAAAAAAATTAATTGGTTGGTTGAAATAGAGGACAAAACCTTTCGTTACTACTTAAATTTTTAATTTTTGATTGCCTGATTTTTTGAGTTTTTAACAAGATTTTGGCATCAAAATGATCCTTTTTAAAAGAAGGATCAAAAGAGAAATTTTGGAAATTTCGATATTGAAGTTAAATTAGTCAACTAATTTAACTAATTCAAGGCAACCACCTGATCGGTTGCTTGATAATATAAAGGGGCTATCATTTTCCAGCACAATGCAAAAATCCCCAAATCAAGAACTGTAACCCTAAATAAAAAAATCCACTTTTCAATCACTCAAATTCCATCATATTAAGCTTAATTAGAGTTCCTTTTTTATAGATTAAAGCTATATGGTGCCTAAGAGATGTACTAGAGATGTGGAATTAAGGAGAAAAAAAGTCAATGATTCTAATATCCCTCTAAGTGATAATGTAGGGAAGTTCATGAATTCTTTTGTTAATTGATCTATGGTTGTCGAAAGAGGTTTAGAAAGCATGCTAAGTGATATTTTGGGATAGATATAATATTTGATTATATTTAGAAAAATATTTTTTATTTAAATAATCTCACATATCTTAAGCTTATTAGAATGTTTTTTTTGTTGTTGCAAATATACGAATCAATGTGGAGCTTAGAATAGTAAGTCATCTGAAAAATAAGCGGATTGAATTTTACTATGATCCTTTAAGAAATATTTTGGGCATAAGTAATGTAGGTCCTAACATTTATGAAGTTAAAATCATACCAACCATTTAAGATTTTGTGTATAATAAAATTGTAGCACAACATACTAGATGATTGGCTTTCATACTAGGTGCTAATATTAAGAGTCAAGATTTGCCCTTACATACTAGGATTCTTCACCATATAATAATACATAATATTCTGCCCAAAAAGAGGCGTTATGATGAGGTCATTTTTATGAATTTGTGCTTGATAGATTACATGATTAGAGAACATTACATCAACCTTCCTTATATTATGATGAAAATATCATTATGACTCATGATCAAAAATAAAATCTATACTATATGATCAATGCTTAACCATTGTTTTTTAGTATTTGGTATCTTGCTCATTGATACAGACAGTAATCTATACTTGACTAATGACATTACTTACTTGACTAATGACAGTACTTAGATATCTAAAGATCAAATTGGTGATCATGCTAAAGAAAAGAATAATGAGGGAAAAGAGTATAATATTGGTGGTGATGATGAGTTTACCTACATGTTAGAGACGTCATCTACAGCTTCCTCTTTAGAAGATGTTGGTATAAACTCTTAGTGATTAAGGATGGAAGGTCGACTAGAGTATATTGAGGGTAAGGTGCATCACATTCGAAAGGATGTGCACGACATCAAGTATATGTTGGCTATTTTGCTCTTTCATTATCTACCACCTTAGACGATTGTACCACAATCATTTAATGTTTACACATTTTTATTTTTTATATTTTTAATACTTTTCACATTATAAGGAATATTATCTTTTGAATGTTGTATAATGATTTTATGTCTTATTTTTTTATGATTGTTATACTTTCTCTATTAGCTTTTTATTGATGACAAGGGGTAAGGATTGAAGAATATATGTAAAACATGAATAATGATTAAGGGAGAGATAAATTTATATCTATAGAATGTTTTTAATTAAAGTCTCCAAAGGACAATATTACAAAATATAGAGGGAGATTAATATTTTTTATATATATCTATAGATTGTTTTTAAGTAAAGTCTCTAGAGGATTATATTGCAAAATATAAGGAGAGATTAATATTTTCAATCTACACACACACATTAATTGTCATCATAAAAAAGGAGGAGATTGTTAACCTTTGAGTCATATATTAATATTTTATGTATTTTAATGATAACAATTAAATAGAAAAGGATTAATGATATGCTTCGATGAGATTAAGTTTAAACATGTTTATATAAAGATTACATCATCAAGCATGAGGTACTGAATGAAGAAATCAATCAACAAGTCCAAGATAAAGAGCAAATGAAAATTTAGTTTTTAAGTGTTCATTTTAGTACTTAAATGTAAATCTTTATATCATAATAACACAAATTAAAATGAATGTACATATTTTACTTTGCATGCATTTAAAAAGGATTGATAAAATGGTTTTAAGAATTCATTATAATTAAAAGTGATAAATCTAGAATTCTACTTGAATTGGTCAACCACATGTTCATAAGTGATGAATACCTGAGAATTTGTAGGAACCGATAAACTAGTTAGCTTGACCAATCTAAATTGTTGACCGTGTAAGCTATCTGAGAAATAATAATGGCTACAACAACTAGTTTTTGCTAAAAACATATATATAGCTTGTCTAATTGTAAAATTAGGTGTGTGTGTGTACCATTCACAAGCTATTTTAAGGCAAAAACAACTTTAAATCATCAATCATATATCATACTCATATTTGTGTGTTAAAATCTTCATATTCTTGCACGAAAATATAAATTATCACACTCACTACGCTTAAATACCTTCATTCATTCTAAATGTTATTGAGAGAGATATAGGGATATAAACTTCAATTGTATTATTTACTTTTTGAGAGAGTGTTATTACATTTCAAACAAATATAATCATTCAAGAGTAGTAAGTAAAAACACTCTTGGTCACTAGTGAGGTATATCACCAAGGTAATAAATCATGAAAATGGTATTTCTTCAAGTGATTAAAAAAAAAAGCGTGGTAAGAATTCATCAAGGATATTGTCATCTTTGACTTGTATTAGTAAAGAATACAATACTCAAGACCAGTTTGGTGCTTAATGATTAGTACTTAAAAGTGTATTTTTTATCAAGATTTTATATCATCATTTTGCACTTGAAGTATCAATAACTCCTTAACTAAAATATATTTTATAATTGCATATCTAATAATATAAGATACCTTGAATTTGTGGTAAATTTTGATTTTAAATGCAGACCTATCACATAAATGAAAGGATTGATTGATGAATTTAAGAATTAAAATTGAAAGGATAAAGAGATGGCCAAACTTAGAAAAGAGATGCCGAAACAGTCAAAACCGAAACACTATTCGGTAATTGGGTCATATTTAGAGCTGTAGATCTCATATTTATGTTTACTTTATATAGATAGAAAGATAAAACATAGGCCTATAATTTCATATGGAGCCTAAGACTTAAAAAGGCCATTTTCAAGTCCAAATTATTGAACAACAAAGAAGCCCGAAGCTGTCCTCCAGCCCGAGCACTGT
>NW_011501053.1:12373-13798 GCF_000495115.2 Populus euphratica
GTCTTGTCGGGTTATTTATTACTTCGACACTCCTGCACTTGAAAGAAGACATCAATCTTTTAGTCGTGTTACTTAAAATGTGGATGTAGAGTTGTCAAATCACCTTAAAAATTGAATTTGCAATGTCTATCCCTATACTCTTTACTTTAAACACTTTAATTATATTGTTAGTTAATTATGCTTAATTGAGTTAATAGCAATTATTTTTTTATAAAATTTAAGAAATATTATAGATCAAAATAAAACAAGTTATAGAGCAACAAGTCGAAATATACAAGCATGTACAGAAAGAAGGGACAGGCAACCTTAAAACAAAGAAGACACTAACAGTCATGGGAACAAACTCCTACATAAGGCCAATAATGGACCTAAACAAAAGAACTAAGCTAATAATAGCTAATTATTAGGCAAACAGGCAATGCACCAGCAAAACCAATAACCAGCAAACAACATCAAACAATCCTTGATGACAATGACCAAGAAAGCATGCAGGCAAAGTGCCTGCACAAATGGCAAAACCAGCAACACAACAACAGGCTAACCTCAATAAAAGGTTTACGGGAAAACAATCAAGAGTAACAAATAAAGAGAACAGGCCCACGAGATGACAACAACATGCCAGTAAAAGGTAGAACAAGCCTAACAAGCAGCAAGAGAGAAAACCAGAACCATGATAAAAGGGGCAGCAGGGACTTGATCAGCTCAGGATTAAAAACACCATAACAAATCCATTACAATTAATATCAATTTTTGTTATTATTAGTAGAACACTTAATTTACCCCCCTTACATGTCATTGTTACCTTAATTTTAAAACAACACAAATGAATATATAGCAACAAGATTAAGCAATGCATAAATTTGCTAAAAATCTAACTACAACATACTTGCCACTACATCTGATGCAGCTCTAACATCCTCCTAGGTTATATGGAATACTTTGTTCTATAGTTTGTCCCCCTAAGCTCTAAGTCACCCTTATTTCCACGATCCTTTGACAATGCCAACCTGACAGGTTTATTTACAATGACTAACCATTATTGACTTTATATATCTTGTTTATGTCCCTGTGTAAACCCAATCTTATAAGGACAATCTTTTCAAAAGTTTCCTTGTTCTCCACAATAGTAACACCAGTGACCTAAATGTGATCAATCCCGATACCTGAGTTCCTCTCCTCAACAAATATAGATCACCTTGACAATGTAGCATGGTCTCCTAGATGTTTATGCTCATGATTAGTACCTAAAAATGCATTTTTATCAAGGTTTTATATCATCATTTTGCACTTGAAATATCAATAACTCCTTAACTAAAGCATGTTTTATAATAATATATCTAATAATATAAGATACCTTTAATTTATGGTAAATATTCATCTTAAATATTGGTCTATCACATAAATGAAAGGATTGATTGATGACTT
>NW_011501053.1:14497-14766 GCF_000495115.2 Populus euphratica
TTATTTATTACTTCGACACTCCTATACTTAGAAGAAGACATCAATCTTTTAGTCGTATCAGCTCATATTAGGCATAATAGGGATATGTGATAGTCTTTTGCTCTGAAGTCCTTCTGACAGAACTGACACGACTAAAAGATTGATGTCTTCTCCCAAGTGCAGGAGTGTCGAAGTAATAAATAACCCGGCAAGACCGGGGTCGAACCACAGGGAGGTTAATTGTAAAAATTATAAACAACAATTATAAAACAACAATAACAACAACAGTA
>NW_011501053.1:15871-44396 GCF_000495115.2 Populus euphratica
TTTCATTTATTTGATAGGCCTGCATTTAAAATGAACATTTACCACAAATTAAAGGTATCTTATATTATTAGATATATTATTATAAAACATGTTTTAGTCAAGGAGTTATTGATACTTCAAGTGCAAAATAATGATATAAAACCATGAAAAAAATGCACTTTTAAGTACTAATCAAGAACTAATCTTCAAGCTCTATTATTCTCTAATCAACCTAACTAATATTCAAGCTCTATTATTCTCTAATCAACCTAACACTAACTCTCTGAATAGTTCTAGTTGTTGCCCTTTTTTTTTTTGAACGAACTGAATCGTTTTTTTTTTTTTTTTTGAAAAAAAGGTCTACCTAAGGAGAAATCAACATCATTTCTCATGGTGGCCCTCTTATATACATGCCTCTAAAGCATAAGCTACCTCTATAAGCTCTTTACCTTTCCTAAACTGTAATGTTATCAATCCTTTTTTCAATTCATTTCATAATCCATCTTATAACCTCTCAACTATATGTTGCTTGGTAAGGACATAATGTGAGGCAAACATAAAAAGGTAATAAAACCTCCTTTTATGGTTAAAAATAATGATATATCCTCCTACTTTAAGGCTAAAAAATCATGCTCCTTCACCTTATGGTGTTATCCAAAGTAACAGTTATTTTTAAACTGCATTATGAAATCGCTTTATGCCCATATCTTAGTGGCCCTCTTTAACTATCTAGTCTCCTCCTAAGATTATATTCTTTCTAATAATAATTAGAGGCGCAATCCTCCTATAAATTTTCTGATCCCTTTACTTGAGCCACAACACTCTTTATTTTTTAGATCCATTTCTAGTGATTTATGCACTTGGCTCCCATAAAAAGGGTCATAACCCATCTCTCTTATACTATTTATAATATGTATTAAGATAACTACATTGTTTATGGATGCCATAACTATTGGTAATGTAGGGGTTGGCATATTAAATATGCCTTTGATCACTATTCTTACTATCCATACAAGACTACAAAATAAGGGTGGGGTGGGAACTAATTCCTTTATCCATCTCTACCTACTATCTCAGATTGTGGCATTCCCCTCTATAATGATGTATCATCATCCTGAAGTCCTAATGACTCCTCATCTAAATTGTATCGGCACATAAGTAGTGTTAACCAGGGATCACCTTCTTGATCCTTACCCACATCCATATATTGATTTCCACTCTTTACTAGAGTCAAATCAATATTGGCCCCATGCCTAGTATATATCATCCTATGTAATTCAATTTTAATAAATTACTTACTAAGTCTACTAAATCAAAATCAGGCTCTAACCGATTGTAATACCCTCAACTTTTACATTCATCACATATCAATATTTCATCATACATATTTATAATTTATAAAATGAAGGTTAACTTTTTTCAATCAAAAATCCAGCAAAATTTCCCTTTTATTATTGATACCAAGTTATCTACAATAATTTATATTTTCTCATCAACACCATTATGATCACATAGTTTAACCCTCCAGTACTATAACATTCTTAACATTTCACAAACTCAACAATTCAATTCTAGAAATAAAACATACATGTTAAATCTTACAAATATAAATAGCAACAATGATATAATCTAACTATACTAACTTCAATTCTTAAAAAAATATTATAAAATAAGTTTATGACTAATTTAAACTTATAATAATAAATTTTAAGATCAAATATTACAAAACATAAGGATTAACTTAATTACAATTTCAATACATATTCTTTTCATACATAAAAAAATATGATATAAGCCTACAAATTAGCACAAGGTTGATATAGACCTAAAATCAAGTTAAAATAAATTATAAATATTTCATACAATATTTTATTTTCCAACATCAAAACATTTTGATGTGAACATTTTGGTCATGTAATCAAGCAACCCCTAACAAAGTAGATAACAACTCAAAAAGTTAATGATCAGGTTTGATAAAATCTTGATCTCCTTGTTCCTAAAAAATAAGTTGGAAAAAGTCTTGGACTCTAAAAATGTGAATTATGTCATAAACCCGGTTAAACTTTGATAAATTAATGTATGGTCTTTATCTCTACAAAGAAAGGTTGTTTTGCAATAAACAAACAAAAAAAAACCTCCTATTTATTGTTTAACTTCTTGCTGAAATTTACAGCTCAAAAAAACATAATATACTATCATTTAACTAACCCTAATAAACTTTTTTTAGGTTGCAAGTCAATAGGCCTAAACTAATAATCAATTAACATAAATCTAATAATGAAATAAACCCTTAAACAATGTCTAATGGGATAAAAAAACCTAAATTAAAAATAATTATTCAACATTAAATAAATAATAAATAAAATAAAATAATAAAAACAAAGTCTCTATGCTAAAATTTCTTTATGGAGCTTGAATCTACAATTTTCATACATTCATGATAAATTTTAGTCTTGACTTCAAACACATTGTTATATCTTGTTTGAATGAATTACTAAAAGTACAACATATGGTTGTAAATCATGAGATTTCTAGTTTCTAACCCAACTTTAATAGCAGAAAAATTCTACTTATAGCTCCAAATATATCCTAAATAATACACAAAGGTTTAGTCTCACAGATTTGACAAGATTTGTCTTGTAACTTCAACCCTCTAAAATAATATGTTCTTGAACTCTATTTTTTTTTTAAATTTACCACAATATATTTTTATATGTCAAGTATTTATTTATAAATTTTCAGCTCTTTCCGTTGTAAGGTTTAAAAAATATACTTGATTTTGCAAAATTGATAAGCAAATATTTTAAAATCAAATTTACACATGATTTGGTTTGTATCACTCAAACAAAATATGACAAATAAAAAAATCACAATTTCAAATCAATTCATATGGTCCTAACAAACCACATTGCCAAATCATAAACATTCATATCATCAATAATCAATGTCATTAGATTAAATTCTCGAGCACTAACCCCTAACCCCTGGGCAACTAGTTTTTCCACCAAAACTAAGCACTAACTCTACTTACATGTTACTAATTTCTTTGTTCAAAACTGTACATTAGTCATATTACCAGGTAACTAGCTTTTCAGCCTAAAAACAGGCATTAGGCCGACTACTTGGTTACTAGTTCCTCCACTCAAAACTAGACACTAGCTCCATTATTAAAGAACTAGTTTCTCCATATTTTATAAACAAAACTTTTAAAAATATATATAACATTTAAGAAACTTATTGTTATATAATTTAATCAACTTCAAGATGCTTAATATTTACTAGTTACCTGTGCCTTTTACGCATCACCTTATTGTTGTTGTTGTTGTCCTATTATTATAGTCTCTCTTATATTATAAAACATACAACATCGTTGTTGTTGTTCTATTATTATAATCTCTCTTATATTATAAAACATACAACATCACATGAAATTTGTTCAAAATCATATTTTCATAAGTCATTTAATTTCAAAATCACTTAAATTCATATGTCTAAAAATCTCTAGTTTTCCAACCAATTATTCCTCAAATTACCATCTCTTATGGCTTTGTCATATCTTGTTTCATCAATTAAATAGATTATTTATAAATTTATTAATGTTTCTTCAATACATTCATCTATATGACTAATGAATTAAATTTTATTTTTATTTTTTCACTGGCTTTAATCGAATGACCATAGTACATTACCCATGTATATACATAAATACATTCAAGCATGATTTATGTATCAACTTAATCAAACTCTTATTTCCCCATTTCTTCTCTATTTAGCTGCATGCCTTCACACATGGTAAGTGAAACTTTCTTTTTTCAATTCATGTGTTACCTATGCATTAATTGCTCGTATCAACACATTTACATATAAGTTTCATAACAATTTTATCAAAAAATCTCAACTTCCCCATTTTTTTAGCTACGCCGAAAATTCCATAGGCAAGAAGACGAATCTTTCTCTTCAATTCTTTTAATTGAAAAGTTACTTTATCATTTCTCATATCTGCTAATATTATCTCATTATCAAATAATATAATATACAATCAATTTTTACAATTTCAAATTCTATTTGACACTAACACACTCAATGATTTACATAGTTATAATCATTCGAGTTGAGTTTATTATCTTAAATGGCTACTAAAACAAGAAAAAATACAATGAAAGTCAAGTTTTTTCTTCACTTCTCTTTTCCTCCCTCAACTTCTCTAAAACCCTAGCTTTCGAAGCTTTAAATCCTTGCTTAAGTGTTTGAAATCTACTAATTAACCCTTATAACCATTCCTCAATCTCAAGCTCTTTAAAGAATTTGATGAAAAAAAATCAAGAGAAAATAAAAAAAGTCTCCCCCCTCTTTGGAAGGTGGTTCCACAATCTTAGCTTTCTTTGGAAGCCTGTTTGCTATTTATGTGGCTCTATATTCCATTATTTACAGCATTAAAACAAGGACTTGTTTGGTGTTTTCTATTTAATTGGATATCCTATCTCCACTTGGTTTTAAATCTGTCATTGTAAACAAAAGTTTTCAAACTTGTAATACCTCTTCAGAATTTATTTAATATTTTCTTATTCTATATATTTTTTTTTCCACTAACCATTTTATTCCCGGTTTTAATTTTTGTATTCCAAAAAATCTCTGAAAATACCAGTCGAGGTTACACCATCACTAGATGAAGGATACTTTTGAAAATAAAGCCAAAATCTCATAGCTATTTTTTTAGTAGAATCACTAGTGACAAAAAATGAGATTTTTTTTTAGAAAATAGCATAGTTAATAATTTTTGATGTAAGATACCATGTTTAAAAAAATATTTAAAGAAATAATAAAGTTAATGGGGTAAGTGATGTTGGAAACACATTACAATTCAATAGGTTATACGGTTGTGAACATCATAACCTATTAAAATATTTTTTTTTGTTCAATTCAAAAACAAATTAAAAAGTATTTATCCTTTACAAATTAAAATAATTGATTTATTAATTTTATTTTATTATCAATTATTATAAGAATTATCAATGAAAATGATTGGTAAATCTTAATTGTATTGGATTCCTTTAATTAATAATTATGACAATTATAATGAAAATGATTAGTTGTAGTTATTCTAAATTTTCATAGGATTCCTTAATCTATTAGGTTAATATTTATGATAATTATCGGTTAAAATGAATAGTTGTATTCAATTTTAAATTTAATAGGACTCCTTAATTTAATATGTTAATTAATAATTATGGTTAGATTAGTTATAATCAATTTAAATTTCCTTAGGTTAATTAATAATTATAATACTTATTAATAAAAATAATTAATTTTAGTCCTTTTAAATTTTAATAGGATTTTTTAATAGATTAGTTTTAATTAATTCAAATTTTAATAGGATTTAATTATTAACTTAATTGATTAATTAATAATTATTAAAAAATTTAGAATAAAATAACTTTAGTTAATCAATTGATTTGATAGCTGAACGTTTTTTTTTTTTTCAATATTATACCATCATAACATAAAAATTTGGCTTAACTGGGAGAGTAATAAGGTATTTTAATTATTATTATTATTATTATTATTATTGTTATTGAAATGCCCATGTGAAGGGTCGTTATGTCGCGGAGTTTGTAGCAACGTTCATATGGCTGCTGGCTGCACTATGGCTTTTAGAGTGATGGTTAAATTATCTTGGGGCCCCTTCACCCCTATCTTGGCACGTGTCTTGAATAGATTTTTAGTATAACATTGACAATTCTTTCTTTTTATCTTTTTTTTTTCTTTTCCAAGATTTTCACGCCTAACCATCCAAATTTCAAAGCTAACTTTTAATTTGTTTTGCTTTGGGATTTCGGCCAAGTTTTTTTTAGTTTCTAATATTTGTCTTTGGTTTTTTTTAAAAGTTTTTTTTTTAATTTTATTATTTAAATATAATTTTATTGTTATTTTTTTATATAATTTATATTGGTTTTTAATTTCATCATCAATTTAAAATTATGATATATTATTTTTTTCAATTTAATTTTTATTTTTTGATTTATTTTGTTGAAGTTATTTTTTTTTTAATTTCACTCTTCAATTAAAAATTTATATTTGCCCTCTAATTTATTTTCTATTTTTATTTTTATCCACATTCTTCTAATTACTATTTTTTTATTATCCTCTTGTATAATTATTTTTGTTTTCAATTTCATCCATCAATATTTGATTTGTCTAAAATTAAGTTTTATGGTTTTTTCATGTATGGTGCTTTTAGTCTAATGACTCGGGTCATGAATTTAAAAAGTTAATGTGTGTCGATATTTTTTTTTGTTTATTTTCTTTTTTTAATTTAATCTTTTAATATTTTTTTTAAAAATAGTTTTGTGTTTTTCATCAATTTGTTTTATTAGATTATCTCAATTTTATAACATAGACCACAAGTTTTGTAAGTTAATTTAGGTTGATTCACCTCTTCTTATCAAAATTATATATTTATCATATTATCACAAGTTGACTCAAATTGGTTTTTAATTACTAGGTTATTGTGATTATTTTTTTAATTCTATTTATATTATTGTTATTTATTTTTTAGTATAATTAAAATAAAATTACCTTATTAAATCCGATCAGGACTATAATTTAAATTATTAATTTTTTATTTAAAATATATTTATAGTATTATAAAAAAAAATATAGATTTGTAGCACATGCACAAATCTAAGTAACAATCTACATGTCAATATATAAGTTGGAGTCTGCTTGATATTATATTAGCTATTATTTTTTAAAATGTTTTTATTTAAAAGTATATAAAAATAATTTTTTTATTTTTTAAAATTTATTTATGATATCAACACATATTATTTTTAAAAAATTAATTTAAAATTAAAAAATTAAAATTTTTTAAAATCACTTTTAAAATATAAAATAAACTGCTATTATTAATTATTTATTTGATTGCAATACCTTGTTAATTTTTTATTTTATTTTATGTCATTTTCCGTTACTCAACAGTGCACATGCAAAGTCATAGAAACGTGTGAAAATTGGCTTGTCTCTCTCTTTCTCGTGAAAAAAGAAAAAGAAAATACACATATTGAAAATCAGCACATGGATTATTGGCCTGATAAATTTGTCATGTGGAGTCAGAGAAGCATCTCATCACCGCAACCGCTGCTACTACGCCCACTAATATTCCAAAACAACTTTCTTTGTCCTCAATTTCCTCACACCTTCTTGAGCTTTTCAAACATCACGCAACACCATCGTTTGCTTGTTTTACTTCCTGTACCATATAAATCTAGGCCTCGCTTCTTTCATTAAAATCTGTTCTTTTTCTTTGCCCTCAAAGAAAATTCAAAATTTACAATCAACAAGCATTCTTGGTTTTGAGAAACAAAACCATGAGTTTGTTTAACTGGGTTTCTTTGGGGTTTTTTTTGTATTTGTTGAGTCCAATTTTAAGCTTAAAGGGGTCATCAGATATCCCTTCAAGGTTTCTCAATTATGCCAAAAAAGAAGAGCTATTTGATTGGATGGTAGGGGTAAGGAGAAAGATACATGAGAATCCTGAACTGGGTTTTGAGGAATTTGAGACTAGTAAGCTTATTAGAGCAGAATTGGATAAGATAGGTGTTAAATATAAACACCCACTTTCAGTTACTGGTGTTGTTGGCTTTATTGGGTCTGGTAAACCTCCTTTTGTTGCATTAAGGGCAGATATGGATGCTCTTGCTATGCAGGTTTGGTTTAACTTGATTTTTGTATTTTTTTTACTTCGTTTTGTTAGTCTAATTGTGTTAAATCAGTTTGATTCTTGTAGGAATGATAATATATATTCAATTCTATCTTTTATTTCATTGAAATGAGTTTTAATTGAATTTAGAAAGTTTTTTTTATTTAACTTTTCAGTTGCTGCAAGTTGGATTTCATTGAAATGAGTTTTAATTGAATTTGAGAATGTATCCCAGAAGGGTGAGATCTAGTTGCTGGCTGTTTTATTCTTCTTTTTCTTTTTATTTTTTTAACTGGGATCAGTTTTTGTTGATTTTCTAATTTTCTGTAAGTTGACTTAAATATTTCTGTCGAAATTTGTTACCTTCATTAATTATATTGGTTTTCTAGAGTGACAACCATTTACGCACAGCATGGTGTACTTTTAGTTTGGATTCAATTGACCCTTTTGTAATTGGTGAAATAAAGTTCCACGGGAATTGATTCATGGGTACTTGAATGACAGGAAATGGTGGAGTGGGAGTACAAGAGCAAAGTTCCTGGGAAGATGCATGCTTGTGGTCATGATTCTCATGTTGCAATGCTTCTTGGTGCTGCAAAGATCCTTCAAGACCATCGTGAAGAGTTGAAGGTTTGTTGTTTTGTTTGGGCTTGCTTTTACTGATGTTATATATGCTCAAATTATTATCCTGTAGCGCTCTTAAATCCTGACAATTTCAAGTGTTATGCTAAGTTTTTTTAGCAATAGCAGAATCTTTTTCCTGAATATTTGTGCAGTCATTCACACATTGTTCTTCAATGTCCTTTTTTTCCTCAACACCGGAGTTGTTGAAACTGGATCCACTACCCAGCAGAGCTATGTTTAATTGAAGATTTTCTACTTTGCTGCATAATTCATCCATTTAATTTCCATTGTGTCAGAAATTGATCTATCTTCCCATGGAATTCTAAACTCCTTTCATTCATGGAAAAAGAGAGAGAGAGAGAGAGAGAAGAAGAGGAGAAGAAGAAAGAAAGAAGGAATTCTAAGTTACTCTACAAAACAAGTAGCAGACTTTGGGAGCAAATGACCTAGCAATTTACTTCATTTGCTTTGGCTTATTATATTGGAGAAGAGCAAAACACAAGTGCCACACAAAACACTCACCATGGTTGGTAAAAACAGGTTTCAAATTGTAAAATCTCATGCTTTTATTTGCCAAACATAAAAAAAGAACAGAGCTAACATGGATAAAAAAAATTAATCATGAGCAAAATTGTATGCGACTCTCTTGCTAGCTCATTGAACTTGATAGTAATGTGAGTTATAGGCTGGTTTTAATGAGTTCAAAGTGTTCCCTTTTTGGCCCATTTCCATGTTGATTGAGCTACTTTTTAAAGTTTGCACGTGTTGCCTTGCTCTAGTTTTTGTTGTTTCTATCCTTAACGCAAGTTTCTATAGTTAACTTAAGTGATATCATACGAAAAGCACTCTTTGCTTCATTTCTTATATTTTTATTTGTATATCTATTTCCCAATCAGGTATTCAGGTTATGCTATCTCTTGATATACTTTTATAGAAAATAGAGGACTAAAAGCGGTATTCCCACTCCTTTTATTGTTATTTTCACTTCTTGACTTCTATTAGTGACTAAACTATCCCTATCTATATTATTTCTTAAAATTGAAGTTTAAGGATTAGTAAGAATAAAAGACTTCCTAACATAATACAAAAAACAATAAATTAAATGCTAAATTTAAAATTGTATCTCAATGACATTGTTGATTAAGTATATATATTTTTTTACATGAATTGATATTTCATTACAAAGTGGATTGTTATTTTATTTTATTTTCATTTTATTATTTGTAATATATCCTCATGCAAAAACTATGTTTATATTGCTGGTATCATATGACAGTATTTTGTATCATCAACATACTTATAGCATATTAACAATTTTTATTTTATTGAAAAGACATTTTCATTATAAAAAATTATGATGTTTAAAATATTATGAAATTTATTAAATGCTAAATTTAAAATTGTATCTCAATGACATTGCTGATTAGGTGTATATATATATATATTTTACATGAATTGATATTTCATTACAAAATGGATTGTTATTTTATTTTATTTTCATTTTAGTATTTGTAATATATCCTCATGCAAAAACTATGTTTATTTTGCTGGTATCATATGACAGTACTTTGTATCATCAACATACTTATAGCATATTAACAATTTTTATTTTATTGAAAAGACATTTTCATTATAAAAAATTATGATGTTTAAAATATTATGAAATTTAAATGTAAAGAAAGACACTCTAAATAGGATTAGTTTGTCTGTCCATAGAACTTTGGAGTGGGAATAATAATAAGAGAAGTAGGAATAGCTTAACCCTTAATGTAATTGAAAAGAACACAACAAATAGCAAATACATTTTATAGCTTTTCCTGCATGTTTATTTACCCTCCAATCTCCATAGTGCTGCAATAAATTTGCGAAGTCTTTTATTTAAATAGATTTGTTTTATGGTAAATTACTGTTAATTACCTTTTAAATGAAACATTATGCGTGTGAGTTAATATCACTTTGAACTTCTGCAGTTCTATCTTTTGGGGACAGATTCTATGTTTTATTTAAGCATTAATAGTTTATGTGAACTTTGTATTTAACTATGTATTTACACATGATTTTGGTCTTTTTAAAGTAATAACATCATTAAATTTTGTTAGAACTCTTTATGTTTTTATTTTTTGTATTTGATATTAGGCTTTTGCATGGTAGGTGAACTCGTATGTTTTCATGATCTGAAGTCATTAGAACCTAAAATGATCTGGATGAATTTTTTTATTTATTTTGACAACATTGATGCCTACACGACCAAACTCACTTCATTTTTTCTCCACACACACATCACTAATTTTTGGAGGCATGCTTATCCTCTCGTCCTCTGGTGCACGTTCTTAAAATTACATGGTGCACACACAAGGAGCTCTCACTTGTTATACACATAACAACACACATGCAGCGCACTAACAAAATGAACCAAGTCTGCCTATGTATACTAAGTTGATGTCAGTTCAGATAGCTAACTTTTCTAGCTTGGTTTTTTGGTACAACTAATTATAGAGAAATGTTAGCTCATCTCTTGGTCTACTTGTTACAATTCTCTTCAAATCTCATTGCCTGCAACTTGGTACAAAGCTTGCTCTTTGTAGTGAGTCAGTTGGCTTTTCTAAAGACCAATTTATTAATCACTAAGAATTTTTTTTATTATGCCATGGCTAGCAATTCCAATACTTTCTTTCCACAACCAGATTAGCTTCATGCATTTATGGCTGGCTCTGCTGCTAGTTTTAGAGTCCCATGCTGAAGTTTTTCCGGGCTAAATTTTTCGTCTTCTGGGGAAGGAAGATCCAAGCATGTTTTCATTTACATTATTTGGATAAAAGGGGAAAACTTTAATCTTTGAGAGGGGCTAAACTTTTGGATAGAAGAGCTAAACATGTTCAAAAAGCATGTTAGGGGTGAAAGGGGGTAAATTTTCATCTTCATGAGGGCCTCGGTAAAATTTTCTTTGGGGGGATTGAGCAAATTTTTAGCTTCAGGCCCTGCATTTTGCATTTTCATGGAGACAAATTATACTGAAATAATATGTGGAGGTGGTGGCAGCACTGTCTTTATGATTTTACATTTTCTATTCTTTTACTTAAAGTACTCATTGAAGCAAGCCGTTAGGTGTACAAAGAAAGAATACCATGCAGTATTCGAAGTGGATCTGCATTTTTGGTAAGAGCTCGATTGAAATTCCTTGAAGAAGTAGCTTAAACATGCCAATAATACTTTCCAGCTAACAGATAATGACACTAAGCTCTCTGTTAAAGTTCAGATATTGTTTCGTCCGCCATAGATGGCCATTCACAACAGTATTTGCTGTATATACCCCTATACCCCAAAACCTTTACTCTGGTGGAATTTGGAAGCTACCTGGTGGGGGCCCCTGACTCACACTGTAAATTACATGAGTATATGGACTGAGATGATAAAAGATGACCCGGCTTGTCACTTTTTGGTTAGATTCAAGCCCATCCAGGTCTTTTTCATTGTTTTTATTTTATTTATTCGGGTTATTTATGTTAGACAATTTTAATTGATAGGCTGAGCCCAGTAGTTGAGTATTTTAAGGTTATGCTATTTATATATTTTATTTTACATTTTCTATTCTTCATCCTAGCTTTTTTTTCCCTACTTTTAATTCTTGGCTTTCTTCTTTATTTCTCTGCTTCTAGTTTTCTTTAGGTTTTTGTACCGCATCACTACCTAATGAGATATGCTGTTAAACTACTAGGCCAGGACGGGCTGCTATTTGGTTTCAGACCCTGTGCTAGTCCCTCTCTTTGCTATTCTTTGAGACCTCTTCAGCTCTCAAAATTCTAAGAGAACAGGAGCTTTGTGGTTCTCTTTCTTATGCTTCCTCCAATTTTCTTTGTTCTATTAGGGCACAGTTGTTCTAATCTTCCAACCAGCAGAGGAAGGAGGTGGTGGTGCAAAGAAAATGATTGATGAAGGAGCATTAGAGAATGTTAATGCTATATTTGGCTTGCATGTTACCAATAAGTTACCAATAGGTGAAGTGGCCTCCAGACACGGTCCTCTACTGGCTGGGAGTGGATTCTTTGAAGCAGTAATAAGTGGAAAAGGAGGTCATGCTGCCATTCCTCAGCATTCAATAGATCCAATACTGGCAGCTTCCAATGTGATAGTTAGCTTACAACACCTTGTTTCACGTGAAGCTGATCCACTGGACTCCCAGGTGCACATTTTGTTTTCTTCACATTACATCAACTCTAACTCTTAATGCCTTTTCATTTGTTTTTCATAATCTTATTGAGAAACAGTATAATTTTTGTTTTAAGTTCCTCTGTTTTTGCTTCATGCTATAATTCTACAAAGCATTTTATTTTTGAGGATTGCTTCTGTGCTTTTCATTAGAGGGTTAATTTACCACCTTGTTGTGCTTGAACATGGCTTGGTTTTTCTTGCAATGTTGAAGCTCTTTAGATGAGAAGAGTTCTGTTTTCACTGGTATCAAGATGTTTTGGATATTTTTGTCTTTTACAGTTATTATTGTGATTCTGAAAAGTACCTCATCTTTTGTTCAAATGTGGCCAGCTTAAAACTAATTAATTGTTAATCAATTAGTTTGAGAAACCTAATTTTTATCATGCCATCAAGCTGCGCTGCGCTGATTATCACAATAGTAAATGAGAATAGAATATAGAATTACATGACTTGTTCCTATGTCTACTATATGTATGCTATTTTGTGATTCAGATTTGGATGATGAATGAAAAAGATTGAGAAAGGTAAGTAATTTAATCTGATTGGTGCATCAGTTTCTTTTTTATATCACTGAAAAAAGAGACTTTCTGTTAGCAGATAGGAACAATGCTCGGCTTGTTGAAGCGATTGAACATTGTTATTCATTCTTATTCACTTTTTATATTTTGGCACTGTTTAATTTGAAGTTAACATGCAGGTGGTGACAGTTGCAAAATTCCAAGGAGGTGGTGCATTCAATGTTATTCCAGATTCTGTTACAATTGGTGGCACCTTCCGAGCCTTTTTAAAGGAAAGCTTTATGCAGCTTAGGCACCGTATTGAGGAGGTATTGCTGTTGAATTATGAGCAAATATAACTATGTCTGAAAAAGTTGTATTGAATTTCTTGTTTCATTTTTTGTGGACAAAAATCTTGTCCAGCCTTTTGGATCTGTGATCTTTTTTCCATGCTTTGTCTTTGTAACTAAAAATGGTTTTCCTTCTTTATCTCAGTGACAAAAATTTAACTTGGTAGTATTCTTTTCTGTTGTATTCTCAAACTTCTATGCAGTTTTACCATTTGCTTCCTTATATTTCACCATGACCAGTCCTGTTTCTCTTTAATTACAGGTTGTCACAGGGCAAGCTGCAGTACAACGGTGCAAAGCAGTTATTAATTTCCTTGAGAATGAAAAACCCTTTTTCCCTCCTACCATAAATGATAAATACTTGCACAATTACTTCCGAATTGTTGCTAGTGATTTGCTGGGCATTGACAAAGTTAAAGACATGCAACCATTGATGGGATCTGAGGATTTTGCATTTTACCAAGAGATGATACCAGGATATTTCTTCTTTATTGGAATGCAGAATGAGACACACAAGCAACTTCAATCCCCACACTCACCTTACTTTGAAATCAATGAAGATGTGCTTCCTTATGGCGCTGCACTTCACGCATCATTGGCTGCTAGGTATCTTCTTGAATTTCAACCAGAAGTTACATTGCCTGAGGAAAATGATCATGATGAATTGTAAGGCACTTTTTAGCTGACTTCATAAATAATATAAATTTCTCGTTACAAGCGATGAAAATTTTCAGGACAACTCTCTGTATTGTTTCTGTTGTAAATATGACGTGTTATTCAAGTTAAAATATCCTGTCAAATCACGTGCTACAGGTTTATCTTTATCAGAATGCTTAAATTTCCCTCTCATAGTTAAGTTTTGAGGAACAATTTGAAGCTATATGACGCTACACCTTCTAGTTACATCAATATTGCTAACTTCCGATATCATTTCCAGCTACTCGTTCATTTTGTTCTATAGAAACCGTACTGTACTGTGATCATTCATCAGAGTTGAGGGATTGTGCTAATCTCGGTGACATGGATGCGCTCATGCATCTGAACAAGCCATGTTTGTTTTAAAAGCCGCAAAACTTTTGTTGACAAGTCTAATAGTGGTTCTAAAGCGCTTGGAGCAGCATCCCTTCTTGCGAGGAGAAAGCAGACGTTGCTTGGCTGCTTGTTACACAGGCATGATTGTCCTTCAAACATCCTCTCGAAGAATGCGATGCATCTGTGATATAGGACTGGGCACCTCCCCCTTGACCAGTTCTCCAAGAGACGTGGAAGTTGGAGGCTCGGCATTGTAGGGAAGTAGTGCCCATGCACATAACATCTTCTCAATTAGATGACATCTTCACCGAACCTCTTGGCGGAGAGGCATTCTATCATATCCTAGACAAGATGAGGTTTATCTAATCTACACGCTCCAACGTGATGGTGGGAGTAATGAGATTTCCAGAACAGCTATCTCCCTTAAATCATCCTGTAAATCATTGATTGTATTCTCTCCTCTTTAACCTCTGATACGGGGATTATATTATAAATAGCTGTTACATGGAATGAAAATTAAGCCTTTTGGCAAGCACTTGGATTTATTAGAACCTACAGCTACTTCAACAAATATGCAGAAATGTTTGCCAAGATTCTTGAACGTCACGATTCTTGTTCTCTTATTTAATTTGCTAAGAGATCAAGTGAGGAATCCCACTAATTAACCGTGGCATCCAAAGAATGACATTGACTTCAATACAAGTTAGACAACAAAGAGAAAAATTAGTAACTGAAGTTTTTAAAGCAATCGTGCTGCCGCCCTCCCTGGTGTCTCTACAAGTGCTGACAGCTGAATGAAAATTAGTTAGTTTAGAATTCCAATTTATAGAAAATGAAAATGTTTAACCTAATGATGTAACTCAACTTATTAGATTTTAAATTTATTTTCTAAAGATCACTAGTTTGAGTCCCTCAAACCTTAGGACTACTGGAAACTTACATAGTTGTTAATTTCAAGACCCATAAAATTAGTTGAGATATACATAAACTAACCCGAACACTCATATTAATAAAAAAAATTATAATTTACTCGAGTCAATCAAATGAATTAAAGTAAGGTAGTTAATCAATATAAACAGGTTTTGTTTAAGAAAAATGCTAAAAGATCCTGAATCTAATAATTTAAATGGCATATTGGGTTTATCTAATTACAATGATGTAACAGGAAGACAAGTTTAAAGCATCATGACTCATCCTACAATTATCAATATAAGTTGGCTTCTTCACTTGCAACTATGATGCGGCTCTCTATAGTGTCTCCAGAGGTGCTGCCAGCTAAATGAAAATTAGTTAGCTTAGAATTCCAACTTATGAATAATCAAAATTGCAATTTACTCGGGTCGGTCAAATGAATTAGAACTACATGCATTGCCAAGTTCATGAAGGGCCTGGGAAACACAATTGCAGTTCTAAATGAGAAGCCATGCTCAACTTTTCAATCATATTGACGTGCAATAAAGCATCGTTATGAGCATATCTTGAAATCACGAAATAGCCCAAGTAGTAAAACTTCTCCAATACAATATAGCCTTATCCACCTCCCAAACCCCTAGCATATGTTAAAGAACAATATTTATACCAATGATTTGCAATTGCTAGGAGTCCTAGGGCAGTACATAATTATGTAGAACAAGAAGAAAAAAAGGCATTCAATTGCAAGATCACACATTTATTAGTTGATTAATTAGTATAATGATATTAAAAATGTAGTAGACAAGCACAAAAAAAAGAAGAAAAAGAAGCAAACCTTGATAAACTCATACGTTAAGCCATGAACTCTCTCAACGATAAACCCACATTCCTCAACTCCTTCACAAGAAACTCAACACAATCACAAGTCTCATCCTCCTTCTTGACATTCCTCCTAGAAACCACAACACATATTTCAAAAGTAGCTTGTGCTTCTTCCTCTCCATAGCTATTCATTTCCAGGCCAACCACACGATTGCAAAAGGCACCAACTAATACAGTACCTAAAGGGGTTAGATGAATATTAAATCAATCAAAAGGCGATCTACTGCTGAATTGGCCCAAGAGATTCTCCCATGTATCAGCAAAGAAAAGAGAAAAAAAAAAAAAGATGAGTTCTTGTTAGATCGCTAAAACAGTAATAAGGGTTTCTATATTTAACTCAAACGGGCAAATGGGTCTCTCTATGTTTAGGATAATAAACAGAGAGAGATGGGAAACAGTAAAAAGATTCAGTTTTTTGTTAAATTATGGCTTGAAAACGCTATAACCTGAAGAGGGTCTCTCTTTATTGCTCAAAACAAGGCGAAAACGAGACGAGCTTGTATCAAAAGGACACTGTGGGTGGTTCATTTGAAGATAAAATAGAGAGGAAGAGCGACAGAGAGAAAGGGAAAACCAAAGATGTCTGACCGAGGAATCGGGTATTAGGGAAGGTGCAGCTTCTGACGCATAGACACATGGGAGAGTGTGGGAGCAGAGACACAGTTACTCAGTTATGTAATCATAATTTTAATCTTTTCTGGGAGGTGAGTTTTTCAATGCATTTCATTTCTTGGTTTTGCACTACTGGGGAGGAATTTGTATCCACTCTCTGCGAATGTGAGTGTGATTGTGATGGCAATTTTCATGGAGCAGCTGCAGCCGACAATGAATGAAGAGTTTCAGCAATGTATAATAAATTATACGCCCCAAAGATTTGTAAGAACAAGTCAAACGCGAGAGGAATATATGTTGGATTTTGCATATATCCTTTCCTTCTCTGAGTCTCTGATTGAATTTAATTCGTGCTAACTTAGAAATGCAGCTGCTGCCCGCCCCTCCAACAACAGCATAGAATTCATAAACTCACTATTGAAAATGGCCAAGTTGAGAATCCTAGGTTAGAGATTTCAGTCAACGTAGTGAACTTGAAGGATATCGAAATTTGGGTCACATCATGAAATCTTAATACTTATCCTGTTATCAAGATCATTCATTCCTCGGAATTGGCACCTTTGCCCCAACAGATTTCTTCAATCATTCACCAGGTATGGCATATGTCAACATGGTTTGGTTTCTTGTGAAAATTGGAAGTCCTCCTTGGCCTAGAATCCATGTATTCAGATCAAGTTGCTGCCTTTGGAATTATTCCACGAAATGTAACATTGACATTGCTCCAGTGATTGAGAACAATCAGGCAAAGACGGATTGCGAGCATGAGACCGCAGATAAAATTTCTACCTTCCCATAGCTGCACACAAGAACTATGTTCTGCCGAGGTTTACAGTAGAAAATCATTCAAGTTTTTTCGATCCAAACTCAACATGGTAGTAAAAGAAGAGAGTCAAGGATTTCTCGTATCCTTGTTAGACAGTCAAGGATATCTCGTATCCCTGTTCAAACGAGTATATCAGGGTATTCCACCATGACCCAAAAAAAAAAAATAAGGCACCCAGAAGTTTGAACTTCGAATTAGTATATATGGGTTGGCTTTGACAAGCTGCCACGGAGCCCTAGTTCATGCCAAATACCATAATTCACAAATAAAATGAACATACTATGGGGAAAAAAATGGAGATCCTGCTTCATGAAACCTGAATATAAACCCAAGTTCTCCCAACATTCAATCTCACCATAAATGCATACAAAGCATACCATCTCATACTTATAATCTGAAGATTGAAACCATATCTCATACTCTAGGTATAGAAAGTATTTGCTGGTCAACAAGTTATGCAACTCAACAGGTGCATAAGCCATTCATATTCAACACACAAAAGAGTCAACAAATACTATAATCCCAATTAAGCCAAGTTTACACGATATGTTTTTGGAATGAGGCACAGTAAAAACACCATATAGATAGATGTATAACGATAGAGAACATTCGCCTGAGATCATCAGATCCTAACACATAATTTACCCTTTGGCCTTAAGCTCTGCAAGCCGCCTTGATAAATCATCCTCACCCACCTTCTCCTGCGAACTGGTTGCCACTGCATGAGCAGCAGGCTGTGGCAGCCCAACAGAGACCTCCAATCCATAGTCATCAGCTACCTGTTGCATCAAGCTGTTGACCTCACCCTCAGGTGTGGACAGTGAGGTAGAACCAGCCATTGCGCTCTCCATGAACTCTGCCTGTACCTCCATGTTCACAAACTGCTTCTCAAACTGATCCATTGTCTCCGACATCTTCTGCAAATTACCTGTATCGAAGAACGATAAAAAACATCACCGCAGATCACAGATATCTTCAATTTATAAAAAAAAACAACAAAAAAAAGGCTACAAAAAACCAACCCTTTTATTAACCTAATAAATAAATAATGAAAAGAAGATGTTTGATCAGTAAAACCCTAATAGGATAACAAATTATAATCTCTTAATTAATGAAAAGATAAGAGTAGTTACCAGTAGCGAGAGTAGACTCGAGGGACTTAACAATAGAAGCCATGGACTTGTTAATGGTGGTCATCTTAGCCTGAGTATCAAGCCTAGCGACAACGGCATCGAGCCTGGAGGAGAGCCTCAAGTAATTCATCTGTTCAGTCCTCTTACGAATGGCGTTCTCAGCATAGATCCGAGCACCGTCCATGTTTCCTTTCTCGATCGCCTTCTTCACTTTCAATTTCTCCGATTTCTCTTCCTTCTCGCACTTCCTTGCCTGCCTTTGCAGCGATTTCGATGTGAATTTCAAGTCCATGATCTGATTCAACAGCTTCTCTGTGTTTCCCATTTTTTTTTGTTTTTTTCTCTCTACCAATATCAAATAATCCACTTCAATTCGAATGGGTTTTATCAACTCTTTCTTCTTTTTCGTCCCCTGCAAGGGAAAGGAAGGTGCCGGGGGTTTTCTTAAATGCCCATGTTACCCTTGGGAGTCCGCGTGCGTTACCGTGTCAATCGCTGCCCTTGTTTGCAATTTGCTTGCCTTCTGGAATACATTTTCCCAAAACAATCTTCTTCTGTCTTACAATTGCACCCTTCCATTTTTCAATTTCAATGTGTTTCCATGCTCCCTCCCTTTTAATTAAATTCAGTTAAAATGGCTAAAACAATCATTTTAACTAACTAGCTAAAAAATATTAAAAATGGCTAAAAAAATCATTTTAACTAACTAGGTAAAAAATATTATTGAATCATTAAGAATTAAGTATAAAGCTAAAAGGAATGGGGTTTTACTAGAGTTGAAATTACTATTCATCCTTTCATTTGAATTGTTACAGTAATTTTTTTAAAAATTCTTAATTTGATCTTTATATTTTTTTTCCTTATATAATTGAATTATTTTTAGCTTAAATAAGAACCTAATTGCATGTTTTTTTTTAAAGGAGATTGATTTGTAAGTTAAAGGATTTAAATAAAAAAATACGAATAAAATAAATGTTAGCTTTTAAATTTATTTAGAAAGTATATTTGATTCCCCCACTTTATTTTATTTTTACTATAAGATGACTAGTCCTTCTAATTCTAAAACAATTAATTATGATATAAAACTTTTTCTTTCAATCATTTTTAGGTGGGAAAAGAGAAAAGGGATCCCTGGATTCTAATCTAGAAAAAGAAAGTTATTATTGTGATGATTTCAACTATTAAAATGATAAATTTTTATATCAAATGATTTCATATAATAAAGACATAATAAAGATAGCTCAAATTATGTGTTTTTTTACATTAAAAGTGCTTAAAGAAAAGGATTTTAGCTTGAGATGAATTTTGATTTCAGGTTGATTTTGGATTTTGAAGTGGTTTTTTATGCTTTTAGAGTTTATAGATTGATTTAACAAGATTGCTATAATGTTTTCTAATTTTATTTTGATTAAAAATAAGTTAAAAAAAAAATTTTAAAAAAAAAATAAATCACCTTGATTTCTCAACCACCATAATAGTAAAAAACTGGAAATTTAAGATAACGTATCATCTATTTTTTTTCTAAGATAATTCATCACATTAACTTATACAAAAATAAATCAGAAACTAAAACAAAAGCTTTTCATTAATAGGCCAAGCATTTGGCCTCTCTCTCTCTCTCTCTCTCTCTCTCTCTCTCTCTATATATATATATATATATATATATATATATATAAAAATAAAATCCCTTTTATATATTTTTTAAAATAGTTTTTAAGTTTATATTTACTTCTCTATGTTTTTTATTTAGTTTTTTTTAATGATGATTATTTTTTAATTATATTATATGTGTTTAATTTTTGAAGATGTTAGTATGATTAAGCTAGAATTTGTTTTATATATTTTATATATATTAAACTTATTTTTAAAAATAAAAAATATTTTTAATATGTGCAGCTTTGCATGGTATGTTTTTTCTTTTTATTTTATTTAATAAATTTTATGTGTCGATTTTTGTTACAAATTAATTTTAATAAAAAAAATCATTAAACATAACCAAGTAAATTATTTATATTGCGATATTAAATATTTTAATCTATATTTGTCTTTTATTTTTTATAATTTTGTTATTTATATGAATTTTATTTTTAAATTCTTTACTCAATAGTTCTTGATTTATTTAATTATATACATGCATAAAGTTTTCAATTTACATTTAGGATTTTATATGTAAAAAAACACGTTGAGAAATTCTGTATGTTCAATTTTTTTAATCATATATTGATGTTTTCAACTTAATCCTTATTCTTTAGATTTCTGATTTTTTTAGTTTATTTTTTTATAAAAAATTTAATTTCACCTTTCAATTCAAGTTTATTATGCTTTTAGTTTGATGACTTATTTCAAGGATTCAAAAAGTTAAAAGGGTTAATATTTCCTTGGTTTTATTTTCTTTTCCATAATTTTGCAATTGTTTTTTTGGTTGTTACCTTATTTGTTTTTTATTAAATTATTCAAGATTTAACCTGGTTTTTGAATTTCTTTCACTTCTTCAAAAACATAATTGTCTTCTAAATTTTTTTTATTTTTATGAAAAACATTTGGTGCGACCAACGAGGCCACCAAACTAAAGGAAAACTACCATTCACCCACTCTCATTATGTTGTGGATTATACTAGTAATTTACAATGTTTTGCATTTTTTTTTTTTACTTTTTCATTGAATTTTTGTTATGATTTTTTATCAAGTTTGTTTTTGTCAATTTCATTTTTTGAATATTGAGGTGGTTTAGGATTTAGCTTCGTAATTTTTTATTATTTTATTTTGTCTTTCTATAGGGTTAGTATAATTTGTAGGTTTGTTAAGGTAAACCAGGTTGCCATGATTTATAGGTTTAATGGGGTATTTTTTTTCCTATTTAATTGAGCTTGGTAATCCACAATGTTTTGTTTCTCTTTTACCCTTTTTTTGTTATGATTTTTTTCAATTTTATTTTGTCATTTTTATTTTTTACTATTAAGATGGTTGAGAATTTAACTTTGTATTTTCTTTTTCTTTTCTCTCTTTATAGGTTTAGTATGGCTTTTGGGTTTGCCAAAGTAATATAAGTTATCTTGATTTATGAGTTTAGTGGGGTATTTTTTTAATTGAACATGAATGTTTTATCATATAGTAAAAAAATAGTTTTAGAGAAAAGTCATTTTATTAAACTTTATAAAGTCCATGAACATGTTTATAAGTTTGGCTGGTTAATCTAGTTCATAGGTTTATATATTATTAAACTTTATAAAATTGGGGCTTAAGTTTTTTTTCTTCTCAAAACCTGTTTTTCAACTCATTTTGACCCAAAACGCCTATGAAACATTTTAGAAATTGTGATAAACTAATCAATGACTTAAAAAAACTAAAAGATCATCCCAAAAATCAAAATCAACCCAAAATTAAACCGAGCTCAAATATATTTTTCACGAACTTTAAAAGTTAAAAAAACACCTAATATAAACTACCCTCATCAAATAAAATCATTTGACATTAACATCAGCTATTTTGTTGTTAATGATATTTTTCTCTTTTTACTGCTGGAATTTGACAACCTCTCTCAATCAAAGATTAAAAAATAACAAAAATAATTTTTTGTACTAGAATTGAGTTTGAAAAAAATTAAAGCACTAAAATCATATAATTTGCATTATTTTTAAAGTTAGAGGACCAAAATATATATTTTCCGAAACTTATAGCACACCATCCACGTTTGATGCCTTTTTTATTTCAATCTCTATTCTTCTAATTCTATCATTTACTAAGAAATCAGAAGCAATTAGCCTTACATTAAAATTAAATCACCAAAAATAAAACTTTAAGGAACAAAATGAATTGTCAAAAAATAAACAATGACATCCATTAGTTGAAGAAGGCAGAAAAAAACCTAAAACACTAACCTAAATAGTTTTGGGCTTAAGTATTATAAGGACAAATATTTTGTGTGTGTATGTGTGTGTTGGACTAAGTAGGAAAAAAAAAAGGCTCATATAGTCCTATATTTACATAAAAGAAAAGATAAAATCATAGAGTTTATATAATAGTTCAATCATCATTGATAAAGAAGGTAAAAGTAAAGCAACTTAAGGATCATGAACTTTGTAAAATTAGAAAGAAGATGGAGAAAGGGTTAAAAAATGATTGTATGATATGTGATGATGGTATTTTATGGTTTAGGAATTGATTATATTTTTCAAATAATGTGGAATTTAGGCTAGATTTTGGATGAAACTCATGATTTTCATTTCACCTTTCATCTAGGTGGTAAAAAGATAAATTAGGATTTGAAGAAAATATTTTAATGGAATAACATGACAAAAGAAACTACTAAATTTGTTTTAAGATGTTTAGTTTGTCAACAAATTAAGTATGAGCATCAAACATTTATAAGACTGTTGCAACATTTAGAGATTTTAGAATGAAAATGGAAGCACATTTCAAATTGATTTGTGGTAGGATTTCGAGAAAAAAAAAAAGAACAAAGAAAGCAATGACATTGTATATGTGATTATTGATAGACTTACTAAGTCAACTCACTTTCTTCCTATCAAACTTACTACTCTTCTTAATTATTTAACACGGTTGTATGTGGATAAAATTGTTATTTTATATGGTGTTTTTATTAGTATTGTGTTAGATAAGACAAATTTAAAATTTGGCATTGTATTTAACAAGCAAATTAATCATATTATAGAATATCTATTAAGAACCAGTGTGAATGATCTCAAATGTGATTGGCATCACCATTTATCTTAGTGAAGCTTATATATAATAATAGTTACTAGACAAGTATATGAATGACACTTGTTGAAGTTTTGTATGGAAAAAGGTGCATGTATTTTATTTTTTTTTGGTGTTGGGATGAAATTAGTGAGGAAAAGTTGTTAGGATCTAAAATTATGTAAGCTATTACAGAGAAAATAAATTTAATTAAGGATAAGTTTATGGTAGCTCAAAATCAACAAAAGAGTTAGGCTAACAAAAAAAAAAATGAGTTGTAGTTTAATTCTGGTGATCATGTTCTCATAAAGGTATCTCCTATTAAGGTTATTTATCAGGTTTGATAAGCAAAGGAAGTTGAGCTATATAGGACCATTTGAGTTCCTAGAAAGGATTTGTGAAGTTGCTTATAGAACTTCCTTACCACTAAAGTTATCTACTATTTATAATGTGTTTCATATATCATTATGGAAGTATGTTTCTTATCTAAGTCATGATATGGTATAGAAATTGATGCGAGTTTAAAAAGATTTAACTTATAAAGAATTACTCATTCAAATTATAAATCGAAAAGATTAAGTATTGAGATATCAAATTATTCTATTTGTGAAGGTGTGATGGTCTAATCATATATCATGAAAGGCAATTTAAGAGAAAGAGGAAGATATACTAGCAAAATATCCTTATATATTTGAGAATGAAGGTACATTAAGTTTTTAGGATAAAACTTTTATAGAAAGAGGAATGTAATACCCTAATTTAAATATTTTTTGGCTAGAGTATTATAAGGACCAAAGTTATATATAATTTTATTTTGAACTAAATAGAAAAACAAATTAGGCTTATGTAGCCCTATATTTATATAAAAGAAAAGATGGAACCATATACTTTATATACCCTAGTTTTATAACATTCATAATAATTTAGAGAAAATAATTTTAAAAGTCACATGAATTTCAAAAGGTGCAAAGAAGAGTAGTGAAGCACATTTACCTAGAGTGATTGAAGTTTCATTTTTTTTTAATTTCAAGGTAAGAAATATGAATCTATTTTATGTAGAAAGGTTTTGCATTGATTAAAGTTTTTTTGCTATATAAAAAATGCATAAAGTTCAGGAATTTAAATCTTATTTGTATGAATGATCAAATATAATGAATATAATAAATTCTAAGATATTGTATGATGTATTAAGAATGTTTAATGATTATTTAATGGTCTAAAAGTATTACGTATAAAAGTGAAAAGTTGTTAGTTTAAGTATTTGACAAAAGCTTCTAGTCAACCCAAAAACTATATTAAATAGATTTTTTTTACCCAAATTTTATACTTCAAAAAATTATTATTTTATCTTGTTTCTAACACCATAAATGATGTATTAATATGAGTTTTATAGAGATAATTAAGGTGAAAAAAAGTAAAAGATATTAAATTATCTAGCAACAACGCTAAGAAATGATTTCTAGGCTTTTTATAAACTTTATAAAAAAAATTATATGGTGAATCATATATGGATGGAAATATAATTAATACTAGTTTACAACCCAAAATGCAAAATGAAATTTCAAATTTTTTATAAGAAGTTATGGTTTTTATATTAGAAAATATGCAGTTAATAAATTATTGTAATCAAGTGTTAGAGAGATTTTGATGTGTTATATATTTGGAAATAGGTTGTTTGAGTTGATTTTATGGACTTTGGTTGATTAAAAAAACGAGATGAGTAAATCTTCACAAACTATTATTTTTAAATAAAATAAATATTTTTTTAATTATATTTTTTAAAATATGATCAAAACTTGTTATGCTCAAATTGATTTTCTTGTATGTGATATTTGTTAATGCATGTATTTTTATAAAAAGTGTTTTATAACCTAATTTATAAAAAAAAGTGTTTTGAAATGGATTTTCAAATGCTTCCGCATTGGATTTTAAATGGCTAAGTTGAGGTAATGATCACCTAAAATGGATTTGTTGACACTAAAGCTAACTATAATGGCTAATTAATGGATTATAATAGTTGACAATGGCCCTTGCCAACTAGTTAGAATAATTAGTGAGGAATAGTCAATTAATAGCCTCGGCATGAATATAGTGTAATTATAGTAATTTGATTTGAAAATAAAGTTATATTTATGAAATTGGATGTAAGTAAAAGTATGTATTGATGACTAGTTTTATTACATGTTTTGTGAATTATGAATTATTGATATATTTTTATTTTAAGTTTTTGTTTTATTATTGTTAATGCAATACGTGTTTGTGTATATATGTGAAACTTGTGCTTGGATACATGTGTAAAGTTACTTGCTAAGGTGTAGTTAGCTTGAATGTTTTTTTTTCCTTGTGGAGGATTAAAATAGAGGTTTTATTGAGATTCGAGCTATGAAGTTAACATTGTCAGTTTAAGTTGTTAGCTATATTTAAGGATTTTTGTTTAATAAAGAACATCTTTTGATTTATAATTAAAAATTTATTATTAATTTTTTTAAGAACTTGTAATAAGATTTTTTTGAGTTTCTTTTTAGTATGATATGTATCATGTTTAAAACTTGATGTTGTTAATAGAGCAAAATACTAAATGATATGGAAGTATTTATATCTAATTTTTATAGGTGCAACAATGTGCATTAATTAACCAAACATTTATAAAATAATTTTAAAAATATTGTGGTTTGAAAAAATAGGTTTAAGAAAAGCTATAAATTATAGCGTTTTTATAATCAATGTTTCAAGAAAAACTTTTCAATGGAACCATGCAAAATGCAAAATTATAGAGTACATTAATTATTCAAATACCTTTAAAACTGTGAATATAGCACAATTTAATTTTAACCACACCTCACAACACTACCAAACGAGCTTATATTGGTAATTTTATAGGATGCTCTTAAGTTGTTGATTTTTCCCTTTTTTTTTTTCCTAATTTTATAACAAGGGGGCTTGTCTTACCATGCTTTCTACAATTTGAATGGGAGGATGTCAAAGCATTTGTGAGACAGCCAGATGGCTCATTTTCAGTTGGTTTGAGCGTTTCCAGTGCTACAAGCAATTATTACATGGGATTGTAAGATATTTTTGCATGCATAGTTTGTTTGCTCTCTCTCTTACTGAAAATTTAAATTCAGATTTATTTTCTGGCTGCGAAAAAGCACAAAATCACAACTCGGGATGACATTTTTGTATGATGAGACATGTTTTTTTGTGTTTTTCTTACTGTTATGCACCTTTGCTTGGCCCTTCAATCGCTATGCATCTCATTTAATTGAAAAACATTCTGTATATGTCACAAGCACACTTCCATTATGTAATAATTTGAAGGAACCAACAACTTCATCCTATCGTCGTCCTTGGGAAATATCCTTACTAACATAGATAGCCCAAACCTCTTTTGTGCCCAGGTCTGCTCATGTGTGCACACATGCATGCATTTTGAACTTAGCATATCTGATATCTCTGGTTAATGAAACTCAAACTGAAATTTACAGGTAAACAAGGGCAAGCTAGACTTAACTCTAGCATTGGATGGCAAAGTGTTAGTATGGGAACCTTTACTAAAAATGTTGGAATCTGAAGGCATTGTTAAACGAGTTTTTCCTCTACATGGTATGCCAAATCTCATTTGTTACTAAATTACCTGCTTTGTGATGCTATATAAACTCTGAAGTTGGACAAATGCTGGCTTCTAGATGAACTTAAGAGAAAGAAACTCCTGAAAAGTTGGGCACAATTATACAAACCTGCTTGATGACGTCTTCATATTTTGGATTGAAGGTGAGTGCACGCAGCTAACCAATGTGTTGGACATTGCAATTATGTCACTGAATTCTAACTCGGGAACTTCCTCTCGGTAGATTGCCATCTATTTTGCTTTCCTTCGGATATATACTCGATGGATGATCTTTCCAGCTGCATTTGGACTTATTGTTCACTTGGTTGATTTTGGTTAAGTCTGTCGAGTTGCTGCCTCTTGGTATGCGTTGTAATTCATGTAACATGTCTCTAAGTAGGCATCTGGTGACATGAACTACATCGGATTTATAATGGTATGCTTTTTCCAGATCACTGCAGTTACTAGAGCTACCTTTTTTCTTCATAAACGTAATGCTATGGGCTGTGTTGTTTTTCCAGTTCAGGAAGCGTGAGAACTCAGCCCTTTTAGTGTGGCATGTCTTTAATGTAATGCCATTCTTGTCTATGGTCTCTTTTGTTGTAGTTTATACGTTATCTTTGCTTCCAAGTAAGATTACTTTTTAGAAAAAGTTTCCGGTTATTGCCAACTAGGGGTGTTCATGGTTCGGTTCGGTTCGGTTTAGACTAAAAAAACTAACCGAACCGAATTACTGTATTGTTGTAAAAAAAGTAACCGAACCGGACCGAAAACCGGTTCAAACCGAACCGGTCCAGTTCGGTTAAATCCGGTTTTTTAAGGAAAAAACCGGGAAACCTAATCCCATGGGTTTTTTTGGTTTTTTCTTTAAATTGGCTTACAGTTTGGGAAGATTTAGTCTTTTATTCATTATAAAATATTACAAGTAAAACTTACAAGCACACGAAGGCCAGAACAGAATTAACAATGCATAAACAGTAAACTTTACCTCTTTGACTCTTTCTGCTGTAGGTGAAGAGAGACACAAGGGGTTTTGTTCGAGTTTTTTTTCCACTGCAAGTCTACTAGATAGATGCGGAGATATGGGTTATTTATTTATTAATCAACTAGAGAAGAGACAGACATGCAGGGGGCAAGAGACAAAGAAGATGAAAATTGAAAGGGAAAGGAAGAAGGTTGGTTTGGTGTGGCACTGGCTACAAATGAAAACTAAATGAATTAGGTTTACATTTTACTGTACCATTTAGGCATTTAGTATTTATACTAGGTCGTTTCTGCCTTAGCTTTATTTTAATGGGTAGCCGGTTCGGTTCACCGGTTTTGGTGGTGAAACCGAAACTGAACCGAACCGGACAGATTTTTTGGTTTAGTAATCGGTTTAATCAGTTTTTTATCTCGGTTCGGTTTTTTCGGTTAATTTTCTATCGGTTTTCTCGGTTTTTTCGGTTATTCGGTTTTTTTGAACACC
>NW_011501053.1:45479-62888 GCF_000495115.2 Populus euphratica
GAGGTGTAGGTTGATTAATTATTAATTAGCTACAGAAGAGATGGATGAAAGGGACAAGAGGTGTAGGTTGATTAATTATTAATTAGCTACAGAAGAGATGGATGAAAGGGACAAGAGGCTGAGATGATGAAAATTGAAGGGGAAAGGAAGAAGAATTGGTCTGATAGGGGAGGCGGCTTCAGAAGTGAAGTGTACTACTAGGTTTAGGTTTAGGTTTCTTTACTATTTATACTAGGTTATTTTTTACTTAATTTTATGGGTGGACCGGTTCGGTTCACCGATTTCAGTGGCAAAACCGAAACCGAACCGAACCGGAAATATTTCTAGTTTTAGTAATCGGTTTAATCGGTTTTTTATCTCGGTTCGGTTTTCTCGGTTAATTTTTCATCGGTTTTTTCGGTTTTTTCGGTTATTCGGTTTTTTTGAACACCCCTAGTGCCAACCAAGGATATAAAATTCGATTTTCCATGGCTTGATTCCAGGAGTGTTTTGGTTTTTCCATTAGGGCTTTGTTGTTATTTTTAGGTTGGTTTAGGGGGAATTTTATAATTTAATAAATATAAATAATATTTATAAAAAAGTAGATGATACTTCTGTTGCAGCATCGATACATGGGCAGTCCTCGTACCTTTTAGATGGCATATACAAGATTGTTTGTTAACCACACCGATTGAATCGTCTTAGTATCGTTTTTATTTGGGACTTTTTGTTTTTGTCTTCTTTTATATTTGCTCCTCAATTTCCACATTTTTCCCTTTAAGATTTCGAAGCGATCATTCTATTTGTTATTTTTTAAAATTTAAAATTTATTTTTTATTTAAAATAATTTATAATTTTTTTTTTAATTTCATCTTTTAATTTTTTTATTTTTCATATTTATCTTTTAATTATTTTTTTATTTAATATAAATTTTTAATGAAATTTTTTTTACAATAATGTTTTTATTTATTGTTATTTTTTTCTGTTGACAACTTTTTTAAATTGATTTTTTTTACTTAAGTTTCCAGTTAGTGCCAAACAAGGATATAAAATTCGATTTTCGTTGGCTTGATTCCTGGGGCATTTTGGTTTTTCATTAGGGCTTTATTGTCATTTTTAGGTTGGTTTAGAGGAAATTTTGTAATTTAAATTGATTTTTTTTATTTTATCTTTAAATTAATTAAGAATTAAATCTCTTAATTAATTAAACTTGAATCTAGAATTTCAGAATCTTACCCAATTTTAGAAGATGCCTGGTTGCTTTTCTTTTTTTAAACTTAAATGTTTATTTTCAATTTTATCTTTTAGTAATTTTATCTTTTAATATTTATTTAATTAAAGATAAACTTGATTTTAAAAATAACTTAAATTATCTTAAATCTTTTCGTTTATTTGTTCCTTTTAAAATTTAGTTTTTTAGAATATATATATATATATATATATATATATAGATTAAATTAAGTACTTAAATATAAACAGAAATGATCATTTCATGATATGTTGAAAAAGAAAATAAAAAAGATTTTTTTGGATAGACATCCTTTTATTGTCACCTATTTTTATAGCAAGCTCTAAAAAACGACCTCATTTGCCCATGCTTGAAATTCCTCAACCCTAACCATAAATAATAAACCCTTCGGTAATTCTTTCTAAAGTGATATTTTCCGAATCTTAGAAGCAAAAACTGAAAACAGAACAGTTCTGAATCAGAGGCCAGAAAACAGAACCTAACCATCCAAAACTGAAGGAGAAATTGTCCAGGAAAAATCACAATCTCTATTGTTCAACATCGATATCTTAAATAAAAATCCCAAAACACCTCAAGACAAAAGGGTTACCTATTCCTCTTTTGCGACACAAGAGGACACCCAACAGTACTTATATATTCGGCTCTCAAATCAGCAGATCTTCAAAGCTTGTCTATTCCTCTTCTTGACACCAGACTTGGCTACCTTAAGACTCCTGTGCACAGCACTCAACCTTGCAAGAGCTGCTTTCTTCAGATCAGGCCTGTAATAGTTATCTTCTACCTGCAATGAGCAAAGCACGTGAATTTCTGAAAAATATTGCGCAAGAGCATTTGAAGAAACTCAACAAGAAAGTTATCTAGAAACTGCTAGCTTGTATCTTGTAGGCAAGTAAATTGTGTGTGCTTGCGCTAACACAAGTAAAAGCATACAATGCATATCAAAATATCACTATTTGTACAAAGCTCAGAAGCCAAGCGTAACAAGTACATTTCACCGAAGAAACCCTACACACAATAGGGTTGTTCTTACATGTTAACAGCTCATCACTGCAAAGACACCTAATGACTTCGACCAAGATTGCTAACAAAAACATGATCAAATAAAAAAAAATTATCAAATCAAATATGATTATGTTTAACCTCCTGAAAACCTACCAAGATGCAGCATGATTTTGGAAGAATCTTTGAAAATGGATTTTAAATATCAAAGCAAAACCCACTTGATTCAAGTGTATTAATAATTTTTTTTAAAGAAAAATTACCAGCTTGAAGAAACAAAATCAATTCTCATAATTATGCCCGTGCATAAAACAATGAGATGCTGCTTCATTTCGTTAGTGCAGCATGACATGTACAAACAAATCAAAAAAGGAGCCACCAGCCATACATATCATGGTGTATCGCCATAACTCTACAAGTACTAAGCTCAGAAGCCAAGCGTAACAAGTACATTTCACTGAAGAAGCCCTACACACAATAGGGTTCTTCTTACATGTTAACAGCTCATCACCGCATAATCTAATGACTGACCAAGATGGCCAAAAAAACACAATTAAGAAATCTAATGACTTTGACCAAGATGGCCAAAAAAACACAATTAAATAAGAAAATCAATTCTCACAATTATGCATGTGCAAAAAACAATGAGATGCTGCTTCATTGTGTTAGTGCAGCATGATATGTAAAAAGCAAATCCAAAAAGGTGGCACCAGCCCAACATATCAAGGTACTGCTATAACTACAAGAACTAAGCTCAGAAGCCAAGCGTAACAAGTACATTTCACTGAAGAAACCCTACACACAATAGGCACAATTAAATAAGAAAATCAATTCTCACAATTATGCATGTGCAAAAAACAATGAGATGCTGCTTCATTGTGTTAGTGCAGCATGATATGTAAAAAGCAAATCCAAAAAGGTGGCACCAGCCCAACATATCAAGGTACTGCTATAACTACAAGAACTAAGCTCAGAAGCCAAGCGTAACAAGTACATTTCACTGAAGAAACCCTACACACAATAGGCACAATTAAATAAGAAAATCAATTCTCACAATTATGCATGTGCAAAAAACAATGAGATGCTGCTTCATTGTGTTAGTGCAGCATGATATGTAAAAAGCAAATCCAAAAAGGTGGCACCAGCCCAACATATCAAGGTACTGCTATAACTACAAGAACTAAGCTCAGAAGCCAAGCGTAACAAGTACATTTCACCGAAGAAACCCTACACACAATAGGGTTCTTCTTACATGTTAACAGCTCATCACTGCTTAGAAATCTAATGACTTCGACCAAAATGGCTAAAAAAACAAGATTAAATAAATAAAAGATTATCTAATCAAATATGATTGTTTGACAACCTGATAACCTACCAAGATGTAACATGATTTTGGAAGAATCTTTGAAAATGGATTTTAATATGGAAGCAAAACCAGTTGATCCCTCAATCCCAGCTTCAATTTTTTGCTGAATGAATCAAGTGTATGAATAATTTTTTTAAGGAAAACAAAAACAACTTTAAGAAAGAAAATCAATTCTCACAATTATGCAAGTGCATAAAACAATGAGATGCTGTTTCATTTTGTTAGTGCAGCATGACATGTACTACCAAATCACAAAAGGAGGCACCAGCCATACATATCAAGGAATTGCTATAACTCTACAAGTACAAAGCTCAGAAGCCAAGCGTAACAAGTACATTTCACTGAAGAAACCCTACACACAATAGGGTTCTTCTTACATGTTAACAGCTCATCACTGCTTAGAAATCTAATGACTTCGACCAAAATGGCTAAAAAAACAAGATTAAATAAATAAAAGATTATCTAATCAAATATGATTATCTTGGACAACCTGATAACCTACCATGATGCAACATGATGTTGAAAGAATCTTTCAAAATGGATATAAATATTTAAGCAAACCCACTTGATTCCTCAATTCCAGCTTCAATTTTTGCTGAATGAATCAAGTGTCTTAATAATTTTTTTTAAGGAAAAAAAAGAGCAACTTTAAGAACTAAAATCAATTCTCATAACTACACAAGCGCATAAAACGACAAGCTGTTTGATTTCCTTAGTGCAACTTGACATGTACAAGCAAATCAAACAAAGACCACTACATATCAAAGAATCACTATAACAGGTACTAAGCTCAGAAGCCAAGCGTAACAAGTATATTTCACTGAAGAAACCCCACAAAAGGGATCTTCTTACATGTTATGAGCTCATCACTGCATAGGAACCTAGACTTTAAACACTTGGTTGAATAAAACAGGCATGCATTTCAATATTTAAAATTGAACAACTATTAGCTATGAAGCTTCAAAAACGACCTGTACACTTCATGCTAAGAAAAACATTCAATATATTTTAAAGTGTACTCAAATACTGAAAGCAAGCACCAATGATACATGAAATGGATTGTGTGCATTAATAAACTTGAGCACTAGCCATACATCACAACAGATCACTTTAATGATAAAACTCAGAAGCCATGTGTACCAAGTATATTTCATCAAAGAAACCCTACAAATCTACTTACATGTTAACAGCTCATCACTGCAGAGAAATCCATGACTTGATACAGTTAGTGGAACCAAACATGGATTTAGTTGAACAAAACATGGATATTAAACGTATTAATATAAATTTTCCAAAACCTAATTCAATATTTGAAATTCCACTGACATATAAAAAAGTGGGCACATAAAATCACCAGTAATATGGGGGTGCTTGATTTTGCAAAGAAAAAAAACGTCTCTGAAAAATGAAAGTGCATAGAAAGAAAGGACTATTTTCAGCTTTCAACCATTCAGAAACAACTGAAACAAAGGATATCATCATTACAGTGATGTGAATGACTGAGAAACAAGAAATTTTAGCAACAAACATGAAAAACGTTACAAGATGACGAAAGACCAATAATTACCTGGTTCTCCACAGCCTTAGCCATGCGGCGGAACTCCTTCTTCATGACAGACTTGTGAAACAAAGCTGCTGGCTTGTTTTGCTTCTTGGTCTTACTTGTAGCAAGAACTACAGCTTGATCCTTGTCCCCAGCCTGAATGGAGACAGTTTTCTTGTTTGCCAAACCTGGTTGACAAACAATAAAAGAAGATTAAAACCTCAGTTGATTGATTTCCAAATTATTTAAAAACCAAACATTACAAAGTCATCAATCAGAAATCCAACAAGCTATAACTTATCAATGCATAATCACGTCAAAACAGGTGAATTGACATACAAAGATTGATCATATATTTATCATCTTATGTCCTGCAACCTCAAATTGAAGCAAAACAAAACATATATGGTCAGTTAATGAAGGAGAAAACCACCATGGTTAGCTTTTTCCCTTCCTATTCTTCTCCATTCCCTCCAGAATAAAAGTTTTCAAGACCAAACATCAACTAAATCAAGCCCTCAACTCAGATAAAACAAAACCTAGCACAGAGTCCCTTAAGAGAAAACATTAAACCACGATAGTGTAAGAGAGACAGACAAGCAGGCACGCACAGAGAGGGAGGGAGGGGGGGAGAGAGAGAGTACCAGAGTGCTTGTAAGAGTTAAGGTTGTAGAGATTGTTGCTCTCTTTGCTGAACCGAAGGCTAGCAGTTCCCCTTCCAAACTGCTTCACCAAAAAGGAGTTATTCTTCTTAACTATTTCCCATATCAGTTGCCCTGGTACTGTCGCCATTTCAAATCCTCTCTTCTTCTTTCCCTGCACAGCAACACATCAGATCCAAACTCTCTATAGTCAGTCAATTAAACAAAGATACATGGAGATTTAGAGAGGGGGAGAGAGACCTGCTAGGGTTTTGGATGGCAGCTGACAGAGTGAGAGCGATGGGGTATGGTTAGAGACGACGAGGTTAATTTATATGGAAAATTTATAGCGAAACCCTAGTTTCTTTTTTAGATTTACTAAAATGCCCTCGGGTTGCTGGGTCTGAGATAATTAGTTGGCTGGATCTTTACCTTTAGTTCTGGGCCTTCCCTGATTTTGATTATTTTCAATCAATTCTCTGTATTTTCAAGAGACGACATGCGGACGGCAACGGAGAGAAAACTAGATCTATCTGATTTGTCGTCTGTGTTTTTGATGTATTATTATTGTTATTAATATTATATAAGAGTAGTTCGGTTTTTCGAATTGAAAGATACTAAGCTGTAATTTTTAAAATAATTAAGGTAAGTAAAAATATAATTAGATTATAAGATGTAAAAAGGTATAATTAGTGTACAAAAAAAATTATTGGGACAGATTGAGTGGGAGGCAACAATGCAAGGGTATTTTTGTAGATTACATGGAATAAAATTGAAGAAGCTTTTTCTAATGCAGGACATTTTGCAGCACTATAAAAGCTTTTCGCAGAGCTCGCTCCAGAAACATAGAAGCTCATAAAAATACTGGTAGCCCAAGCGAAGGGAGACCAGATAACCTCGCAACTGCATCAAGAAGAAATCAGGAACGGTAACGAGGTCCAGAACGCAACCCCTCCTGCACCATCAGCTGCAATCAGAACAATTATATTTGGTTTATTGGTCGGTGGTGAAGGCTAGAATTATGGTTTGATCCCGGGTGGAGAGTGGTTGAAATTGTTGGTTTTGTGGTGGAGGTGGGGAAGAGAGAGGGACTGCTGGTCCTGGTTATGGTGGCTGTTGCATGAGTCTACTATGAATTCTCGTTTGGAATCCCCTGATTGTTATAGTTTTGTCAAGCGGCATGGTGGCCGGATGTGAAGAAGTTGTCGTGATTGGTCTTTGGTGTGGATTGTTGTAGTGGCTAGCTGCTATCTGTGGGCAGTGGCGTGATTAACAGCTAGGGTTTTGGAGAGAAATAGCTTCTGATTAGAACAAAGAAGAGATGGAACGGAAGGGAGAAAGAGTCTGAAGAAATAACTAAAGAAAACTTGCACAAGGGGGGAAACAATTAAAGATGTAAAATGTAATTTGTAAAAAATTTGCAAGTTCTTGGCCCCCTAAACCAATCTCAATTCATAAATTTAACCTAACATCAGGCCACAAGTACAACACAAGGCGTAGATGCAGAGGAGTGTAATTTACCCTCAAAATTGTTATCTCATGTCACAGACCAGTTGCTGAAAAAACTCGAGTTATTTGCCCTCTAAACCAACCTCAATTCATAAATTCAAAACCTAGCATCAGGCCACAAGTACCTTATACCACCAAAGGTCGCCGTCTTTAATTTACACTTCAACTACCGTTACATATGTACACAGCTAGACAGCCTCCATTGTTCTTAATCCTATCTGTCCATCTCTACAACGGTGAAAAAGCTCATGGAATTGTAACCGAGAGTTTCCACCTTCAGGATGGGAATTGTAACCGAGAGTTTCCACCTTCAGGATGGAGCGCGCACGCCACAGATCAGACATCATTTGGATATGCAGAAAACTAGGTGCCCCAACTAAAACTGGCTCCCGTGACTACGCGCGCCACAAAACTAATTTATCATTTTAATCCAAAATTCTCCAACCTTTCCAGAGAACACGATTCACGAGTTGCTTGATGGTAAGGCACGGTGTGTTTGCCTTGCTGAACCATTCACTGCCTCATTTATCCTACTGAACACTAGTTTGAGGGGGATACAAGCTATAACAGGACCCCCAGGCTTCTCCACCACCAGTTTGCTATCTTCTACTCTTTTTCCTGTCAAAGAAGACAGTTTCCGAATCTTTTTAGAAAGCAACCCACATTTCCTTAATTTGTGTGATTTACTTGGTGAAGATCTTGGTTTCACTGTCATTCGCCTGGCAGGTGTCCTACCAGCCTCTATATTTCGCATAGCCGCATGACCCAGCTTGGGAGTTTCCCCTCCAGTAAAATGAGTTGTATCCCTTTCATTACTACCAAGCATAAGATCGGAATAGCCATCATCTAGATTCTCAATTGTTAAAGGGTGACCAACAATGGCTTTACCATTCAATTTACTCATTAGAGAAACCAACGGAACATGCTGCTGCCGGTAGTTGCGTTGAACCTTGATCTCAACATTAAAGAGTTTTGAACCCGAGGAGAGATTTCTTCCAGGAAAATCTGATGTCTGATATCTGGAATTAACCATGAAGCGTGATTGACGGTACGGAAGTGACCTTTGAGGCACAGACAACTCCACCATTGCTGCCCTCATACCTTCCCCCTGAGAAGAAGACTTGCTCCGGTCCCGAACAGCATCCACACGGTATTCAGAAAATGGTTCGGATTTACCTCCACCACAATCAACTTTCTGATCAGGACCCTGACGGAATCCATCCAAGTGCTCCATACCTGCCATGTGAGCATTGGGTTCATCACCCATGTCATCTTTTCTTGAGTCTTGCTTTCTATTTTTACTTGTGTGTCTTGAATTCCTCTTTCCTTTTAACTGCCACTTTGAAGCACCTTTCTCTATCCTCTGGCTGAAATCATTATAAACACAAGCAGCTGCCAGACTAGTAGAACCAGATTCATTGCATGCTTCATTTTTCAACAATAAAGCTTCTGCTTGACTGCTTTGACCAAATTGCTTCCCCAATCCACCAATCTGATGCTTTCCAGGTGAACAGGACACAAGCATTGGAGAAAAACCTGGAGATCAAAAAGAAAAATCACAACAAGTTAAAAATTCCTCTACAATGGTTGGGCTATCCTAAGTCTTTTAAACAAAGAAATACAACAGTCTGCTCAAAACAGACATGAATATAATATATACAAACATTAGACAAATAGGACTCCAAACCAGTTATGTCCCAATGTTTTCAGTTATGCTACTAAAGACATCAGACAACATATGCACAGAAGGAAATACAAGATGAACAGAGAAGGGTACATGCTCTGAAGTTTTGAATGTCCTAATCAACTACCTGTAGAGTGTTTTTCCTCCCCAACAAATGGCACATCAAATAACCTGTCCACAGAAATGTTCTCAGCTGGCCTGGATATGCTGGAAATATCTTTTTCCTTCTTCAACTTGTGATTAATGAGAGCAGCATCATAAGCATGATCAGAAGACTTAGATGAGCTACCATTCTCACAAGAAACTCCATAACTGTCTGAGTTATTATTGGTTGCAACAGAACAGTCTTTTCTAGACCCATTTGATTCTATTCCAGAAATCTTATCATCAGATAATCCCGGAAGAGGCAAGCTACTTGGACTGGAAAGATGGTCACAAATAACTGGAACACACACCATGGCCGTACTCTCTAAAACTTTTGTCAATGGTCGGTGACGATTTTTTCTTTTCAAGAGCTCATTAACATTTGCTACTTGAGACCTTTTTCTTTTCATTAGCAAGTTATAACCTTTGCTACCATTTACAGGACAGATATTATGCATACAATTCCCAGTGCTTGAATCTCCTACACCAATTCCAAGATCCTCGAGTCCTCTCATACGCTTAATTCCTTCTGTTCCATCATCCTCAGAATCATTTGGGGTTCTTCTCCTCTTTCCTGGCAAAGACTGCATCTTACAAGCACCATTATAATTTGGCTCCTCTGAGGATGTACCAGACTCTGATAATTCTGGTGCTAAATCTGAACCCAAGCCTGAATCAGTATCCAAACCAGAATCTGAATCTGCATCCATGTCTGAATTGTCTTCAGAATAACTATCCCCATCAGTCATATCACCATCTTCTTTTCCAGAAAAAGACATGCTTGATTCTTTAGCTGAACTACCATGCTCTTCACCCAAATTATCACTTCTAGAGAAGAAGTCCAGTTGATCCTTGCCTAGGCGAGCATTCTCAATCTCTAAGGCGTGGAGAATGGCATCTTCTCTCCGAGCATATTTCACAGCTCTCTTATTACCATTTGCAGCAGAAGTCTTTGCCTTTTCAATGCATTCATCATATTCCCCACATCGAAATGCCTTCACCCTCTTTGATTTTTCAAGATTATACCAATCCCTAAACCAACAAAATAAAGCATCTGTTACACAAAAATCAACCATATGTGAAGAGAAAATTTTATATTTGAATGTTACTTAAGAATTCAAATTCTCAAGAGAACAAAACTTTTCACATCAGCTGCAAAATAAAATAAAATCAATAACACAAAAACTGTTATGCACAAGCACTGTTCCAACTTAGTACTTTTTATACCAACATCAGTCATGACAAACATGCAGCGTATAACAGACACAATGGACAACCTTCATAGGCACATATTTATATGACTGTTTAAGCATCTCAAGAAACTAAACTCAGTTCAAAAACTGCAGAAACTCAGCCAACTTCCATTACTACCTCATATAACAGGTATCAAAATGCAAGAGAACAATAAAACTTTCGAGCCAACATTTTTACTTGCATAAGAACAGAAATCTCATCAGCCTCAAGCTTCAGCAATCCACATCATAAACAACTAAAATAGTGTAGTTAGGTATTACAGATCAATCCTCAGAATGTCCTCCTGCATGATCATCCAAGCACTACTTACTCTTTACTTCAACTAGAATTGACAGATTATTTTCTGAAGTGATCCATCTAATGATACCTAACTCCCACACAAATGACACACAAAACAATAAGAAGGTACAATAATATGTAAAAGATGCCAGTCTACCACGTAAGAAACACGTGGAGTTTTGAATCCCAACATATATGTGCCTCTGATAACAATATCATATAACACTCTTCTTATCAAACCTAAGCCTCTCTTGCTTCACTAGATATGTATCACAAGAAACAATAGAAATAGAAACCATAAATCTATTAAGCTAAAAAGTGACTGAGAAAAAAAAGTAATTGAGTGACAAACACACGGTCCTTGGATGAACTGATAAGAAAAGATTTTGACAATGCAGACTCTATAGAATATCAAATCTAACAAAGGAAAAGACAGGGAAGTTAGATAATAAAAAGGCACAAGCGATCTTTTTCACTTAAATTTCTTCTAATACTTCTTGTTCCTGGAAATGGAGTCATTAACTAGCAAATTTTGTTTATTAGAATGCACCACATGCACGTAAGGTTGAAAACATTTTGTTTCCAATAGAGAATTTGAATGAACTCGAAACAATAATGTTTCCATGCTTTTATGCTACAGGAAATTTCTGTATGGTTTAGGAGGGGGGGTTTATGTCCCTACTTTTTGGATACAAAACTTGCTCCAACCTGAAAACACAGAACTCAGTCTTGCCTTTTCAAAACACACACTAACTGTAAAGAAAAGACCAATCAAGATGGGCAAAAAACACTTGAGCTGTCATCCCTAAAATTAAACCGTGGCAGCAACAAGCTATGGAGACGGACAAAACCTCAGTTCAGAAAAGTTTGCAAGGAACCACAGGACAATGCACAAAAATAGCACAACAGTGTTCCAGAAAGATAGATCTATATATAGATCTCAAAAAATACAAAAGAAATATTGTTCTGGCATAACAGCACAGAAAAACATATGCACGCCTCACAATTTGCAGATGCATGAATTTTAGTGTGGTAGTATTTCAAGAAAAGTACTGGATCAACAGCTGAGTGGTGGCACCACAGCCAATGATGAAAGCAGTGTAGAGATGTTAGAAGTAGAAAACCATATTATTAAGAAAGATGGATAGGATTTAGCAGCTGCAAAAACAGGAAGATGAAGGAATCAAACTATAGCATAATCAGGCACATCTTAAACTAATATCAGATCAGATAAACAGCAATGAGGAGGTGACAGTTTTGGTGGCAGCTATGCAGATGCACGCTTATGAAATGAATTAACACACTCTCATTCTTATATACCCTGAATAAAGAGCTTATACTTTTCAATTTTTCATAAGTTGTTCCCAATCATGCCAAGCTACCAGCCACCAGAGGTTTCATATAAATACCCGACACCAATTAACATGAACCTTATGATAGAGAACAGACTAGAAAAGAACCATTTCAGAACAGAGAAAAATTTATTAAGAAACAACACCAGACATGCACACGAATCTTGAAGAAGAAGGGAAAAAAAAACCCATTTGGGCATATATTCAAACATGAAACCAACCCCGAAATCCAGTTTATACCATAAAACTAAAACCACCCAGAAAAATCGCAATAACAATCCACAGAAGAATCAAAACCAGGAAAATGAACTGTAAAGTATAAACTCAAGAAACTGTAATGTATCAATTATCTATCTCATATGCCAGGTAGCATTAGCAAAACTGCAACAGATCAATGCACATAAGTCTCCCGGACCCTCACGAACCACCGGCAATTAGAAAAGATAGTACATCAAGAGATGTTAATGGGCACTTACACACTGGCATCCTCGCGGCCAAGAAGTTTAACAGGAGTGCCTGATCTTGGCGAGACCAAACTACCCTCAGAAATCTCATCGAGACCCACAATCCGACCCGGCCACCATGAGCCGTTTCTCCGGCGGACCCAAACTAAAGCACCCACAGATGCATCAATGGCTTTGGTGTTGATGTTGTTGATATTACAGTTGGGGTCACCAGAGCTACTACCCATTTCAGAAACCCCAACTCAGTCTTTCCAGACCCAAAAAGGAAAAAAAATCAAAGACAAAAGTATAGTAAATCAATCAAAAGCCAGTATTTTGAAGCGAACCCAGGTGCCAGAACCAGCTACAAAGGTCGGTTTCATGGAGAAATGCTTATAAACCCTTTAAAACCCGTAGCCCAAAAGAAACAAACAGCCAAAAAAATTTCAGCAAAAAGAAAGAATACCCAGGAAGACAAAACCCCAAAAAGACCTTGGATTAAGGGTTTTATGACAGAAAGAGATCTGGAGAACGAGATCTGGAAGCGCTTTCGGTTTTGGTGTTTGCCGTTGCTGTCGCTATTGCTGTTGTTCAAATACCAGACAGTGTTTTAAGGTTTTCTCTTCTTGATTGTAATTTAGCTTTTTTATTATAATAATTATCGCTTAGATTTTGTCTGAAACATATCTAATAAGTTTTTGTTTTTCCTTTTGCAGTGTGTGTGACGAGTAAGAGAAGGTGAGAGAGAAGAAGCGTTGCTGTTTGGATTAAAAAAGAGGTACCTTTTGTATATTTTTTTGCTGATAGAAACAGGAGAGAAGCGCGCATTTGTGTGTGTGCGTGCGTATGTGTGTGTTTTTCATTTGAAAAGAGTGGGAGACGAAAGAAAGTTACGAGAATAAGACACTCGAGTGTTTACTATTACCATAGATTTGGATTCCATCGATAATTTTTTTTAATAAAATAAATAAATATATGAATTTTTTAAATATGTTTTATTAAAAAATTAATTAAAAATTAAAAATTTTATACATCATTTAATTAAATACATTAAAAATTATTTAGGTTAATAAATGTAAAAAAACATGTTAATATATTAATTTAACCTAGTGAATAGATTTGTGAGATTTTAACATGGTCATTCTTTGGATGGGGTAATTTTTTTTTTTTTGGTAAATAAAATGAATGCACATGAATTTACCATATATTTCATATCCATTTTTGTTGTTTATATTATAATTATTAAACCCAAACCGACCCGACAGGTTGATCCAGGATCCGATTGACCTGGTGGCTGAACCTGTCCCAGTTTGCTAAAAAAATCAATTGGTGCAATGGCATGATCAAACCCAATCGACCCAACAGGTCAACCAATGACCCAGGTAGGACCCAACGTTTTTTTTTAAATGTGGTTTTTCTCCTATACTCTTTTTTATATATATATTTTTTAGTTAGTTATTAACACTTTTTAAAGTTCATTATATAAATATAATAAAGTGCTTTATTTTTTCAATATGAAATTTAAAACCTTTTAGTATATATGCTATATGTTCACAAAAAAAAAAGTTACGTTTTTTTAATGTGATATATTTAAAACTCTCTAGTATATATACTCTATGTTCTCAAGAAAAAAATTATTTTTTTAATATCGGATTTGAAGCCCTTTCATATATATACTCTATGTTCATAAGAAAAAAGTTATGTTTCTTCAATGTGAAATTAAAAAAAAAATTAGTTTAAATACTTTAACTTAAAAGCATAACATGACATTTTTCAATATGGAATAATTTTTTTAAATATTCTTTTAAACTTTTTTATTTACAACATGTATATTCATATGGATTTTTTCTTAATTTTTTGATATAAAATATTAAAACTTTAAATATTTTATTAAAATTTTTCAAGTTGATCCATGAATTATAGGACCCGGCTCCTTAGCCGAGTCAACCCCAGGCCGAGTTTGATAACTATGGTTCATATATATAACCAATCAAATGTAAATACTTTGTTTCTTAAGAAATAAAATAAAATAAACAATAAAACTTGAAAATGAGATCCCAGGCTAAAGGCTCCATTCTATCTAATTTTTTTTTTTTTGTTCTTATTTGGGTATTCTCTCACTCTTTTAAAAGGTGAGAATAATCTCGTTCGGGGCACATGGCTGTCTCTCCTAACAATTACACTTCCTAGAAATCAAACTTATATTCTTATCTTTGCAGGAATATAATGGTACCTTAATCGTTAAACCAACACTTTGTTGGTGCACCATACAATTATTCGTGATTATAACTTATGTTAACAATAAATCAGTTCCTTTCATAGCATAGGTGTAGATTATACTATACGGGTGGACTATGAAAGTGTCAATTATTTGTTATATCAAGTGTTATACAACATAAATCTAGATTAAATATTTAACAAGAAAAGTATTAAAAATGAACAAGATAATAAATACAAAACATGTTAGTATCAAACATTAAAGTATATATTGAGTTTACACTATACTTATTTTTACACTATTAGTGTAACATTTTCACCTTGACATAATAAACTTAGTTAAACATAATAAAACAGAGAAACATAAATAAACAAAATAAGAACATAAATAAGATATAAATTAACTAAGTAAAGAAAAGGAAATGAGACGCATTGATTAGTACTTAAAAGTGCATTTTTATCATGGTTTTATATCATCATTTTGCACTTGAAATATCAATAACTCCTTAACTAAAATATGTTTTATAATAATGTATCTAATAATATAAGATACCTATAATTTATGGTAAATATCTATTTTTAATGCAGGCCTATCACATAAATGAAAGGATTGATTGATGACTTGAAGAACTTAAATTGCAAGGATAAAGAGATGGCCAAACTTAGAAAAGAGATGTCGGTGCAATCCAAACCGGAACACTGTTCGGTAATTGGGTCATATCTAGAGCTATATATCTCAGATTTAGGTCCAATTTATATGGATGGAAAGGTAAGACATAGGCCTACAACTTTCATATGGAGCCCAAGATCTAAAAAGGCCATTATCAAGTCCAAATTGTAGCAACAACAAAGAAGCCCGAATCTGTCTTCCAGCCCGAGCACTGTTCGGTATTTTGGCCATATCTAGAGTTCTAGAAGTCCAAATGAGCTGAAGTTTTTACACAAGAAAGCTGAGACAATTGCCTACAACTTTCATGTTTACAACTGGCTCCAATTTTGACGTTATCAATGACGTTTTGGGCAGACAAGAGAAGATAAGGATTGTCACCAAGTCAAAAGTTGGTCACCCACTTATCAATTAGTCATCAAATCAATAGTTCCCATTTTTGGCCTATAAAAGGAGGCATTTGCCATGCATTTAGGCATCTTGATTTCCAGATCAAGATCATGCTCTTCCTTTCTCTCTTTGTATTTTTTATGCTTTGTTTTCATTAATATTAAGTTTATGCCTTTCATTTCCTTTCCTTTACTTAGTTAACTTTTATGTTCTTATTTTGTTTATCTATTTTGCTTTCTTTCATTATGTCTAGCTAAGTTAATTATGTCAAGGTGAAAAGGTTACACTAATGGTGTAAGAATAAGTATAATGTAAACTTAATATGGACTTTAATGTTTGATACTAACATGTTTTATATTTGCTATCTTGTTCACTCTTTAATACTTTGCTTGTTAAATGACTAATCTTGATTTATGTTATATAACACTTGGTACAACAAATGCTTGGCACTTTCATAGCCCATAATGTATGGTATAACCGACACCTGAGCTATGAAAGGAACTTGATTTGTTGTTAACATAAGTTATAATCATGAATGCTTGACGAGATTTACAAGTATTAGCATTAATTGAATAAGATGACTAATGTAATCATGTTAACAATATATAATCTGATTGGAACAAATAAGAGAATAATAGAAACAAAACTTAAGCATTACAATAAAGATATAAAGAAAAAAAAGCAAGAATATAATCTTAATCTGAAAACTAATATGCCTAAATGTATAGAAAATACCTCCTTTTATAGACCAAAATTAGAAACTATTGGTTTGTTGACTAATTGTTGAGTAGGTGATCACATCTTAACTTGGTGACAATCCTCATTTTCTTATCTGAACAAAACGTCATTACTAATATTAGAATTTAGATAGACTTAAATCATGAAAGTTCTAAAAAATTATTTCAACTTTCTAAAAATTGTTTTTTGAGGTATTTAGACTTCTAGAACTCAAGATATGGGCTAAAAACTGAACAGTGTCTAGGCTGTAGGATAGATTTGAACTTCTCTGTTGTTTCTAAGATTTGGACTTCCAAACAGCAAAATTGAGTCTTGCCTTCTACATGAATGTTTTAGGCCTATGTCTTAACTTTTTATCCATATAGAGTAGACCTAAATCCAAAATCTACAACTCCAGATATGACCCAATGACCGAAAAGTGTTCCAGTTTGGGTTGAACCGGCATCTCTTTTCTAAGTTTGGCCCTCTCTTTGTCCTTTCAATTTTAATACTTAAACTCATCAATTAATCCTTTTATTTTCTGTGAGGCCTGTATTTAAGATAAATATTTACCATAATTAAAGGTATCTTATAGTATTAGACTTTTTATTATAAAAAAATGCTTTAGTTAAAGATTTATTGATACTTCAAGTGCAAAATGATGATATAAAACCTTAATAAAAATACAAATTTAAGTACTAATCAATTAGCATTATTTGATTAAGATAACTAATATAATCATGTTAACAATTTATAATCCGATTAGAACATCTTTGTGTGTGGTTTCCAATTAAGTAATAAAAAGAGTTTATACTATACTTGTTTGAAATACCATTAGTGGATCTTTTAACATTGACATTTGTTTTTATCATTGTTTAATCCTCACTTTAATCTTAGAATCTCAAAATCCTCTTTAACATTTAACTTATTGTTGTTGTTGTTGTTGTTATTTATAATTTATATAGTTAATCTCCAT
>NW_011501075.1:0-5165 GCF_000495115.2 Populus euphratica
TTTGAAAAAAAAAAAAGTTTTGTCAAGTTTGGTCATTTAACTTTAACCTAATTTTGAATTAAATCATAAAAAAAGTGAGGATTTTTTCACATAAATATAGACCTTATTATTTTAGGATCAAGTCTAATAGAAATGAATTAAACAACACCACAAACAAAGGATAAATTGAGTTATTTTTTTTTTAAAATGGTTCACAAAATTCACAAAAAAAAAAATTATGAGATTTTCAAAAATTAAAAGAAAAGAATATGATAATTTGTATAGATTTCATGAATGAAAATAGATAGAATGACTCATTAGAGAATTTGTGAAATTTTAAAAACCCATTTGTGATAGAAAACAATTTTTGGGGTTGATGAATATAACATATAGTGTTAGAAAGGCGATAACTCATTTAAATCATATGTTTTATTGATAAAATTTATTTATCTGATTTTTTTATTAGAATATTAAATAAAAACTAAGTACTAAAACACTATTATTAAACTCAATTTCAATTGGTAAGTTAACTCACTAATAAATTTATTCGAGATTTAATTAAAATTAAATTTTAAAATAAATTAGATATAGTTGAAGTAGTTGAATTGATTAGATTTAATTCAATTTGTTTAATTACCCTAATTGATTTTTAAAAAAAATTATACATATTCGATTTTTATTGTATAAAATTACAATCTTTTACTTTTCTTTAAATTTTAAAAAATTAATATTTTAAATTATTCAAAATTAATTTATCAATAAGTTTGCCTAAAAAAATCATTTCCTAATTTTTGCTATTTTTATTTTTATGTTTTAAAAATATTTCTTTAAAATTTTAATTTTTTTAAATTAATATTTTTTTTATTTTTAAATTATTTTTATATATTGATATTAAAAATAATTTTTTAAAAATAAAAAATTACTTTAATATATTTTTAAATAAAAAATATTTTTTTAAAAAAAAACTCAACATGATTATATTTCCGAACACGCTCGCACATGCAATCTGTTATTCTTCCCCAATGAATTTAAATAGAGTGGGACAGACAGGCAAGCATCGATTAAACTCCAACTTCCGGAGCCTGCAGAGAAGAATAGATCTTTTTGTTACACAGATCCCTCTCCCTCTCCCTCTCCCTCTGGTGTTTCTCATCAGTAAGTAAATAAGTAATGGCCGATGAACCTGCTCTCACTCGCTGGTCTTTTCAGGTACCCTCCTCCACCTTCGCTTTCTTCCCGTTTCTATTTAAGTCTACTCTTTTTTTTTTTTTACATAGCTATTTCAGATCAAATTAATTTCAAAGTTGCAAAAATTTGATCTTAAAAAAACTCATTTATTTTTTGTTTATTTAAATTACCAATGTGTGCTCTTAGGATTTTAAAAGATTTTATGACGATAAGTTTGGGAGAAAGAAGGTGGCTGCAGCAACAGCACAAACATCATCGGAGTCGCAGCAAAACGGTCAAACAGCAGCAGTAGCATCAAATGGGAATGGTCATGTCAAGAACCCATCTGATATGGCCGTTTATGAGCAGTATAAAAACCAAGTATGGCTTCTACTTTTCTCTGTCTTTGTTACTTCTTCTTCTTCGCTATTTTTGCAATGTGAAACATGAATTTGTTGTAATTTGATGTCAGGATGGGAGCTCAACATTACACTCCAACGGAGTTTTGCCTAATGGAATTAATGAAATACCGTAAGTGAAGTGTTATTTTGCATGCAAGATAACAGCTTTTTGCTCTGAGAATCCGCTGATTTTTGTTTTTCGTTTTCCAGTCAGAAGCCTTTGATTCCTGCTTTTGATTCTTCTGAAACACGCATTTTAGCAGAGAGTTTATGCAGGTAATTGGCAATCTGAACAGATTTTTGCACCCAATGGATTACCTGTTGAAACTGTTGCTTTGGATAGTTGTTCGATGTCATATTTGTATCGTCCAGGTTCCCGGGGATTTTACATATTGACTTAAATGCTCTGAATGTTTTGACGATGAATATTGATTTATTATGTACAGGGATATCATTCGCGGCAGTCCAAATGTGAAGTGGGAAAGCATTAAGGGGTTAGAGAATGCAAAACGTTTACTGAAAGAAGCTGTAGTCATGCCGATAAATTATCCCAAGTGGGTCATGCTAATATAAACTTGTTTACTTCATTATCTTAACGTTCACATTTATAAATCCCCTTCTTTTATGGTGAATTCGCATATTCCATTAAATGTAGGAAACAAATTTGAGAAGTTTCCTTCTTAAACGTGGAGCATATCTTGACAATTTTGTTGTAAAGGTTTTCTTTTTCCTCTCTGTTTTTGAAGAATGATATAGAAAAGCACCGAGGTCTGAGCTATTGCTAAAGTTACGTCATTCAAAGGCTGACTGGATTATTTAGTTATGAAAAGTTTTCTTTAACATGCTGTAAGATTATGATTTTGATGATCTTGAGAATTAAGGAATTTTGCTGGCCACCTTGAATCATGCTTATGATGCATCTGTTTTAATGTGTCTGCCTGTTGGCAGAGTTCCATCACAGAAATGTGTGTTTGTTAACATTACATCAATGTGCTTTACTGCTATGGTGCTCTTTGCACTCAGATATTGCTTCATTTAGGTCTATGAAGTTTTCTTTTCACGGTTAACCTGATCCCGCCTTTTACAGATACTTCACCGGTCTTCTGTTGCCATGGAAAGGCATTCTTCTTTTTGGCTCTCCAGGGACAGGGAAGGTTTGTGAACATTGTATTTGTTGTTACTAGTGTTATTTTATCTTTTATTTCCGTCATACAATTTTTTCCTATCCCTATAAAGAACTTGTGTCTTGAACATTTTTAGAGATGTGTATGTTTTCTTTATGTTTTTTTTTTATTATTTATTTTTGGTGTGTTGGTGGGTGTCGGGTTGAGATTTTTTTATATGAGGAAGTTAATCAGGTAACTATATTGAAACTTGGATTACTTTTGTAAGATTCTTTTCCCTGTATTCAAAGTTTAGTGTGGGATGTAAACTGTAATGATTTGGGTGCAGCAAAACAAGCCTTCCTTTTCTTCTTTTTTTGGTTGGAAAACTGTGAATGATTGGAAAGAGACTGTCCTTTTCTGTCATTCTCCTGAAAGTTGAGATATCATATTGGATAAAAGTTGGCATTTGGCATGTATGTAGTTGCACCTGTTATTTTCTATGATTGGTATCCTACTGTATTCAGAGCAATTATTTTTATGGCATCAAAAGAATCTAGGAAAGGAATTGGGGATCATTAATTACGTGAACTAAAGTATAATAGTCAATAGCATGCAGGTCTCTTGTTGACTAGAGGCAAAGTGCCCCATATGATAAGGCCAAGAGGTCATGCACGAGAAGCATGTTTTGGATTTCCATTGCATGTACTTTATATGACTGTGCTGCAATGGTGCTCCTCCCTCCCAACCACCATGCAGCCTCCTTATTAACTCATCTTGTTGTATGCTATCACATGTCTATGGAAATGTGTTTGTCAAAAGTTGTCTTTGGAATTGAAATGTTGTATTCTGCCCAATGGTATGTTTAAGAGTTTCTCTCAATGATTATTGGAGAAAAGTTCTAGATTAATAAAAAAAATGGTTTGCAATATCTCGCTGTTTCTTTAGCTTGCTTTCTTCTAGCGAAATTTTTATTGCTATGTAACTTTTGATAACTATGTTTCAGACAATGCTCGCAAATGCTGTTGCTTCAGAGTGCAAAACCACATTTTTCAATATCTCAGCATCTTCAGTGGTTAGCAAATGGCGGGGTATGTTTGGGAACTTTTCTAAGATCATTTTTAGAATATAAAACATATCAAGTACTTTGTATGGAGAAATAAAGCATGGCTGACTTTCTTTTGATGTGATTTGTGATGATATGGGTCTCTAAGCCTAAGAGGATAAATAATATCTATGTTTGAGTGGATGTTATTCTTGCCGTGTTATGCAATACCTGTTTTGTTGAGCAATGTTATTCTTGTCATGTTATGCAATACCTGTTTGGTTGAACAATCTGCTTACCTATTTGGGGTTTTCTGAGTGATGGAAGGATGATCTCTTCTATCATGAATGAATATTTATCGTGATAAATTGTTAGCTATGGGAAATTTTTGGGCTTCAGCATCTTAGGAAATTCAGGCTTATTGTTCAGCAGTTGCATGCCATCTCTATTTCCTAGCAGGTGTCAACTATACCTTAAACAACCATCACCATGTTTTGGATAAGTTATCCTTTGAAGACATTATATGCATTTATTAAAAAATAAGAGATAATCAATACTCCAAATGCTCAAATCATGACTGATTTGAAAGAAGTTAAGGAGTTATTGATACTTCAAGTGGTTTCTAATTAAAATATTATTATTATAAACTCTTGTGTATGGTTTCTAATTAAGATATTACTACTACTACTACTACTACTACTACTACTATTATTGTTGTTATTATTGTTGTTGTATTGTTGTTGTATTGTTGTAATCTATAATTTATATAATTAACCTTAATTAACCTCCCTATGATTTGATACCGGTCTTCCCGGGTTATTTATTACTTCGACACTCCTACACTTAGGAGAAGACATCAATCTTTTAGTCGTGTCATTACATAGGTACCTTCCTATGCTAAATTTTTTAAAGATATGTGCACTGTAAGGAGAAAACTGAATATGAAAAAGAAAGTCTTTTTAGTCGAATAAAAAAGTGTCATTCTTCATAACAATAATAATTTGAAATATAAAGACCCTAGTTGTCTTATAATTTCTTGCTTTATTGGAGAACATAAAATTAAAAAAGCTTTATTTGATCTTGGAGCTAGGGTGAATTTACTTTCATATTTAGTTTTTCAAAGTCTCAATTTATGTGAGTTAAAACCAGCATCTATAATTCTTTTACTTGCCAATAGATCTGTAAAAATGCGTAGGAAAATAGTTGAAGATGTGTTAGCACAAGTCGATCAATTCATTTTTCATATGGATTTTATTGTCTTAAACACACAACTTATTAAAGCATGTAATTCATTTCCTGTTATTTTAGGATGTCTATTTCTTGCAAATTTTAATGTATTAATTAATTGTAGGAATGGACTTAAGAAGTTATCATTTGAAAACATGACATTAGAGATGAATATTTTCAATATTTGCAAACAACCTGGAGATGATAATGATTTACAAGAAGTAGATCATATTAACGAATTAG
>NW_011501075.1:5268-7737 GCF_000495115.2 Populus euphratica
TGAAAACATTGATGCGGATCTTTTTGATGCGGATCTTTTATCAAGAGACAATCAACACTCAAAATGCTTAAACCATGACAGATCTAAAAAATGCTCTTACAAAATTCATATCTACTATTAATTTTCATGAGAAAGGTAATTTTACATCTCAACCACATCAAAATCTGAAAGAACAATAAAATTCAAAGTCAAGTAGTTTCGGAAGCCAACACATGGATTAAATCAAATCAGTCATCACTCTTTGCAGTAGCAAGGTTATTGAAAAACCCACTCTTGAACCATATGAGAAAGATGATGAGTTAATCTCTAAGGGTAAGGAAGGGTTTGAATCTAAACAATGCAAAGAAAACACCGATTCCTCACCAGCACATCCATTTCCTCATACCATAACCAAACAAAGAAAGATCAACCACAACTCTAAAATCTTTGAAACTTTCAAACATGTAAGGATCAATATATCTTTGTTGGATGTTATTACACAAGTACCTTCCTATGCTAAATTTTTTAAAGATATGTGTACTGTGGAGAGAAAACTAAATATGAAAAACAAAGCCTTTTTAGCCGAATAAGGAAGTGTCATTCTTTATAACAATAATAATTTGAAATATAAAAACCCTAGTTGTCTTATAATTTCTTGCTTTATTGGAGAACATAAAATTAAAAAAAATTTACTTGATCTTACAGCTAGTGTGAATTTACTTCCATATTTAGTTTTTCAAAATCTCAATCTATGTGATTTAAAAATACCTAGAGAAATAGTTGAAGATGTGTTAGTACAAGTCGATAAATTCATTTATCGTATGGATTTTATTGTCTTAAACACACAACCTAATAAAGCATGTAATTCATTTCCTGTTATTTTAGGAAGTATATTTCTTGAAAATTTTAATGTATTGATTAATTGTAGGAATGGACTTATAAAGTTATCATTTGAAAACATGACATTGGAGATTAATATTTTCAACATTTGCAAGCAACCTGGAGATGATAATGATTTACATGAAGTAAATTTTATTCAAGAATTAGTTTATGATTAACTTAAATTTACTTTGAGTAAAAATAAAGTTTAATGAATATAGAGATTTACAAATGATTTATTCTTAGGAAAAAATCATAGTTAAGAAAGGCACCGAAAATGTTAATGCGGATCTTTTGTCAAGATTGATAATAGATTCGACATCCGACATCACACCAATCAATGATTACTTTCCTGATAACTCCTTGCTTTCTCTTAGTTCAATGCCTTGGTTTGCTAATTTTGTCAATTTTCTTGCTTCACGATATTTGCCAGCTCATTGGAGTATCCAAGATAAAAGGAAGTTCTTGAACAAAGAATTTCCAAGATAAAAGGAAGTTCTTGAACAAATATTTTTATTGGGACGACCCTTATTTATTCAAATATTTTCCTGATCAAATATTTTAAAGATGCATTCCTGACAATAAGGTAAGTAGTGTCATTAAATTTTGTCATTCTAACGCATGTGGGGGTCATTACTCATCAAGAAATACAACTGTAAAAATCTTACAAAGTTAATTTTATTAGCCTACCATGTTCAAAGACATATGTGTTTTGCAAAACTTATGAAAATTATCAAAAGTCAGGATTTATTTCAAATCATAAGGAATCTTTAGATAATCTTCTATTGACTCTTGAGATGCATCCTAGTGGAGATGTGCATCGTGTAATTTGTGATTTATCGACTCATTTTCATAAAGAACATGATCAACTTAGTCTTGTGAATTTAACTAAAAAAGACATTGTTTGCCAGTTTTAAGAAAATTAAATGGGAAGCCTATCCCCAACCCATAAAAAGTGTTTAAGTCGCTCTTAGATATAAAACTAAGGGAAGAAATGAGTCACAATCACAATTACAATATAAAATGTCTTTTGGTTTTATTAATAACATAATATTTGTGTTTTGTTGTTTCTTATATTTGTTTAAGTATGTTTCAGGTTTGTCAATGTTTGTTATTTCAAGTGATGGCTTCTATACTTTATCTTTCTACCTTTATTCATTGAGGATAATATCACGTTTTGATTTGGGGGAGAGGGTAGTAGTTGACAAAGAAAAACTAACTAACTGCTTTAGGTTTTAATAAAACCATTTTGACAAAACTGTTATTACTATGATAGAAAAGTAAGGGAGAATTTTACTGACTCTTGAGACGCATCGTAGTAAATATTTTCCAATAGTTATTTGCAATATTTATAACAAGGTCTATTATATACTTCTCTTTAAATATTCAGGTTTACAAACTCTCGCATTGTTATCACTTGATTCTGCTCATTGACACGACGAAAAGATTGATGTCTTCTCCCAAGTGCAGGAGTGTCAAAGTAATAAATAACCCGGCAAGACCGGGGTCGAACCACAGGGAGGTTAATTGTACAAATTATAAACAACAATTATAAAACAACAATAACAACAACAACAATAGTAATAATAATAATAACAATAATAATAATAA
>NW_011501075.1:8713-10855 GCF_000495115.2 Populus euphratica
CCTATATTTAAAATGAACATTTACCATAAATTAAAGGTATCTTATATTATTAGATATATTATTATAAAACATGCTTTAGTTAAGGAGTTATTGATACTTCAAGTGCAAAATGATGATATAAAACCTTGATGAAAATGCACTTTTAAGTACTAATCACTCATATACTCATTTAACAAGTATTCTTAAACCTTCATTTTCACATACACACTTTAATATATGATTGTGAATTGCACATTGGATTATTATACTATTTATATTTTTTTTGTTAAAGACAACTACTAAGAAAAAAGGATAGTATATAATTTGTGAAAAAAAAAAACAGAAAAAATGATAATAAATGTAATTAAATAAATAAATAAAAACATAAATATGTTTGGTTTCGTAGCCTCTCTAACCTAAGCAATTAAGCATGAAGGGGTTTTTTAACACATAATACCCTAATGTCAACTAACTTAGGAGCTATTGGCCTAGTGTTTGTTACATGGGTTAAGGAGAAAAACTTTAGAAAATCAAATATTGTACTATCTACGTATCAGTATCTACAACCCGAGTTACTAAGCTCATAGGGGTGTCTTAACACCTAATGTCTTAAGACCAACTAGTCTGAGAGTCATTAGCTTAAAACTCATTATATGGGTTAAAGATGCATTGTGTTTTAAGTTATATGTATATATATATATTTAAAAAGGAAAAAAAAGGATAATAATCTCAACCTAAGGAAGTTAACATTAAACATTAGAACAAAAATTTTGTTTTCTCCCAAGTAAAGTACCATAATTATGTGTTGATATATTGAGCACAAAAAGAACGTTTATTAATATCTTGTTTAAAAAGTATGAAGCAGATATATTTATTTAATAAGAGTTTGTTTATTTGTATAGATTATTGAAAAAAAAATAATGAATGCCTTACTTTGTAAAAGTTGCAAAAACAAATTTCTATTTTAAAGTTTTGATTAATAGGGACTAGTAATAAGCTAGTTAGGGGGTGTGATTAGTACTTAAAATTATATTTTTTATCAAGGTTCTATGTCATTTTTTTTTCACTTGAAGTATCAATAACTCCATAACTAGAATATGTTTTATAATAATATATCTAATAAATATAAAATACCTTTAATATAAGGTAAATAATCATCTTAAACGTAAGCCTATCACATAAATGAAAGGATTGATTGTTGAGTTTAACTTCTAAAATTTAGAAAACAAGAAGAGGGCAAAGCTTAGAAAAGAGATGTTGGTTTAATCCAAACTAGAATACTTTTTGATCATTAGATCATAACTGAAGTTGTTTGGTTTAATCCAAACTGGAATACTTTTCGATCATTAGATCATAACTAAAGTTGTAGAACTTGGATTTAGGTCTACTCTATATGGATGGAAAGCTAAGAGATAGGCTTAAAACATTCATGCAAAGTCCAAGATTAAAAAATGTTGTTTTCAAGTTCAAATTGTAGTAACAATGGAGAAGTCTAAATCCATCCTCCAGCCTAGACACTGTTCAGTGTTTAGCCCATATCTTGAGTTCTAGAAGTCCAAATGACCTCATTTGTTTTTTGTCAGAAAATTAAGATAATTTTTTAGAATTTTTATGGAAAAGTATGTTCAAATTATGATGTTAGCAATGAGTTTTTGATCAAACAATAAGATAAGGATTGTTACTAAGTCAAGATGTGGTCACCCACTTAACAATTAGTTAACAAATTAATAGTTTCAAATTTTAGCCTATAAAAGGAGGCATTTACCATGCATTTCATCATCTTGGTTTTCATATCAAGATTATGTTCTTGCTCTCTTTCTTTATATTTTTTTGTAATGCTTAAGTTTTGCTTTTATTAATCTTTTGTTTATGCTTTTCATTTCTTTTTCTTTACTTAGTTGACTTATATCCTATTTATATTTTTCTTCTTTAATATGTTTATATTTCTCTTCTTTAATATGTTTAGCTAAGTTTATTATGTTAAAGTGAAAAGATTAATGTCTTACCCCAGATATGGGCCAAACACTAAATAGTGCTCGGGCTAGAAGACAGATTCATACTTCTTTGTTGTTGCTACAATTTGGACTTGAAAATGACCTTTAGATCTTGGGCTCCATATGAAAGTTGTAGGCCTTTGTCTTAACTTTCCATCCATATAAAGTA
>NW_011501075.1:10907-61290 GCF_000495115.2 Populus euphratica
ATATGACCCAATTACCAAACAGTGTTCCGATTTGGATTGCACCTACATCTCTTTTCTAATTTTGGTCATCTTTTTGCCCTTGCAATTTAAGTTCTTAAAGTCATCAATCAATCCTTTCATTTATGTGATAGGCCTGCATTTAAAATGAATATTTACCATAAATTAAAGGTATCTTATATTATTAGATATATTATTATAAAACATGCTTTAGTTAAAGAGTTATTGATACTTCAAGTGCGAAATGATGACATAAAACCTTGATAAAAAATGTACTTTTAAATTCTAATCAACCACTTATTCCACTCGCTTTTTTCACTTTAGTCCCCTATCTTTTAATTCAACCTCCTTCCAAAAAAAAATGCAATTAGGTGCTAATTTAGATTAAAAAAGGCTAAGTTTGTGCAAAATAAAAGTTGGAGGACTAAAGTAAAATTAAAAAAAAATCACTATAATCAAAATGATACAAAAAACTGATCTCTTTTAATGTATTATATAATATTAAGGAACAATAGCATCCTAATATTTAAAATGCTTTTCATTAATAATTATTTTTTATTACTATATATTCATATTATAAATTGAAATTCAATTATAAAGTGAAGTTATAAATTTAGATTTTATTTTTATGTGTTTAAAATATAACAAATATATATATATATATAGAAAATTATCTTTTTGTGCCTTGTGTTTATGGTAATTTGGTCTTCTTGCTTCAATGTTAATCAATTTGCTCCAATCATTTATAAAAGGTCTACATTGTAATTTTTACAAAAATAGATTCAATAAACTTTAAATTATCATTCAAAGTTTGTTGAATCAAGTAAAAGTTTTGATACCAACTATAACGATTCCTAATCTTTCTACTTATAATCAACATGTCAAATAATAATTTCTCAAAAAAAAAGATTTTTTTTCTAATATATCATTATCCCAAGTGTCGACATCAAAGAGATTTAATTAATCCAATATTAAACATCACTTCAACTTATCTAGAATTTTTATCTCATTAATAATCTCATAATACTCACCACATCATTTCAACCTAATCAATTTAGTATATTAATAAAATGATAAGATAATTTAAACAATATAAAAGAACATATAATAAAACATATTCACTATTTTAAATTTTAAGTTCTTTTCTAATAAAACACTAAAGTCCATAAATTTTAATTTACATGTCAAAAGGAAGTACTTAAAGTAGTACAATACTTTATCCATAACTAATAAATTACATACATGCCATAACTAATAAATTACATACATGCCTTTCCTATTAACTAGAATAGAAAAAGAATATTAAAAGTGCATTCTTGATGATCTTGTAAAGGCTTTAAAGAAGAAATTAACATTAGAGCACATTAATATTTACTATAATTTTATTCAATATTAATTAATATCTATTCATTTTTATCTCTATTACATTCTTTTTTGACCTAATAATTCATGAATTAAATAAAATATTGCACTAATTTCTTCTTTTTCATCCATCCATCCTACTTGAATGGTTATATAAATTGACTATTTTGTTTCATAATTAATTTGTTTGATCATTCCTTTCACGTACTAAATGATCTTGTAATTTCATCTTGTAATTCTTTCTTTGGTTACCCATATACATTACAATTCTCATAGCTATTGTTTATTTTGGCATGCTAGTTATTCTGTCATTTCCATTTAAAAGTTATTAGTTTCAATAATCTTAACTAGACACCAATTAATTTGATATCTTACTCAAATACTAATTATTTCGACATTCTTATTTGAAAACCATTAATTTTGATAATCTTTGATTTTCTTGTTTAATCTCTTTCTAGTCTTTCTTAGATCTTTTTATTTATCTCTCTTTGAAACTTTTTTTTATCAAGAATTTCTCAATAATTTGCTTCAATTTTTTTCTTTTTTTTTTCTTCATCAAGTGACCGGCCAACTTGATGTTTTTAGGAAGCCAAGTATCTATTTATATTTTCTTTGTACTTATAATTACAATCCTACCCTTGATCTTTAGTTCAAGTTTTTTTTGTTGGTTTTACAGAGTAACCCTTCTCTGTTTATTAAAAACAATTTAATGTATCAGGTTTATGTATGCAGGGATGCATCCTTAAAATCATTTGGAAATAATTTAATCTTGATTGATGTATATGTGGTTGGTCCAAAATATCGAAAGAAAAAAAAAGGACTAGCAGCAAACTAGAAATTGAATTTAAGCTTCATCCGAGATCATCATGAAGACTCCAAACTAGATGAGCACATTTAACTTCTGCTCATTAGAGGCTTTGCGTATCTCGACATCCTGTAGAGTCGGCTCTAGGAAATAGGGCCAAGAAAACCCAAGACCACAATTGGATTGTCAATGCCAATTGTATATCTGCTCACCTATATAGGTCAGTCTGTGGTTCTATGAATCACAACCAAAAAAACAAAAAAACAGAGCCACTGCCATGATCAGACATTCTTTACTTTGTCATCAACATGGTTGCAAAAGGCTTTCGAACTCATTTACCATTAGAACAGAGAGAACCGAGCAAAAAATCAAACCTGACGTGACATTGTTATCAAATCCAGATACTACTCCCACTAAAAGCTACACCACTGCACCCCACTTCTTGCATGGTTTTGGGTCACATTCTCTCTGTTACATGCCCTATTTTTCTCCGTCCATTATGGCCTCTCTCATATTTTATTTCTAAGCTATGTACAACCGTTGTTTGAAATGAACGTACGAGCGTTCACAGAAAATTATATGCATCCGACATATCAGTTTTCAGTCTTTTTAGGAATGAAACTAAATGCCAATTAAGCTGCCTAGCTAGCCCCCATCAGAACAACTTCTCTTCGGTTTTTTGAAAAACAAGGTTAGCTCACGTTGGACGGACACCACGCAAGAACTAAAACTCTGCTCTGTTCGATGTTAGGGTGGTGGGGAGTTGTGTTTGCTTTGTCTTGCCTGTGTTACCATGTAATAATGGAAACAAATGAATCCCATTAATTAATTTGATTCGGTTAATAATACAACAAGAAATAGATGTACCTAACACTTGTCTCTTTTTATGTGTTTAGCTACCAAAAATTGTCCCTTTATTAACAAAAAATTTAAAACTTGGTTCTTTGTCCGCGGGCATCATGCCAACGGCCTATTGCTTCATCATTTCAATGGCATATAATATGACCTTATTCTTTATTTCTGTCTCTCTTTTCTTAATTTAATAGAAAAAAGATCCAGTTTTTGTAGTCCTGTAAATGATTAGAGTACTATAGTAGGGTAGACTTTATTTTCTTCTTAAAAGAGAGTGAGGCATTTGGTCTCGTATATGTCATGTGGCTGTTCTTGTAAATAAATCTTCTTCTTTTTCGAACTTACCATGAAAGTTCTCCTACGTCCTAACTGTTCTTTGTTCTTTTTTTGTTGGTCAGGTGGATTCAACAACGGAGACAAGAAAGAAATCCAATCCCCAACTTCATTTGTTTTGCTATAATTTTATTGCTAGTTATTTAGGATATAATTCAAACTGATCGATCTGAAATTAACGGGAAATTGTTCCCAGAATTTCTGATAATTAATATACAATGACCAAAAACAATCAACAAAAAAATAAGCTTACATAGGATGCCGAACCGAACAATTAATTGATGAAAAGAGCTTGATGTTCAAGAAATTGTTGCTTAGAAAAGCTACTGGAGCATATTTTCTCCATAATAAAACAGCACTCCCACTCTCTTTTCTTCTGTAGGTGAAACTATAGTATATAGGCTTCTCTATTTTCTTTCTATTCTTTTTGGTGTATTAATTGGAAAAGAAATCCGAAAGTCCTTTTGAATTATTTTAACTCCATTTGCGTTAGTATCAGAAAAGTTGCTATCCCATCTTTCAAGTCTAAAGCACCTCTCTGAAAGTTAAGGAAACCATATCAAAGACTTGGTTTGTCACCTTTTAGATGTCCCCGTGAACTTTTTTTTCACCTAATCGTTTTCTTTATATATATATATATAAAGAAAATGACACTTATAGTGGATGTCAAGTAGTTTTACAGTAATAAAAGAAAGAAAGAGAGAAGTGACAATAGACAACATATGGGAATTAATGGAAAACTAATCTATTAATTTAACATAGTTTATCGATCAGAGTTAGAACTCTAAACTACATGTTTTAAAACAAAGATAGAAGAAAATCAACATGCAGTCCAATTAGAGAACAAAGCCTCCCAAATCTCCATAAAGACCTCAACAATGATCCCGTGATGATGATAAGAGTTCAAAGACAAGAAACACTGCAACAGCTGTTCGAGATCCTTAGCTGCAAATATCTGCTTCTCAACAATCATCTCAACCATTGATTTTCTAAAATCGTTATAAGGATCACTAGAACTCTTCACCACTGCAAAGCTGTCCTTCACTTTTCCATCTAATGGCAAAACACCCACTTGAGAACTCTTCACTTTTGCCCTTCTCCTCCGAGAAGTGTACTTTCTGCGGCGAGAAGAAGGGTGCCTGAGAGATCCGGATGAATATGAAGAAAGACATCTTGAAGAGAAAAGAGTGTCCGTCTCATCATCCTCTCTCTTGTTTTCATCTTCGCTGCTGAACCAGTAATAGCGACCTCCAAAACATGCACTGTCTTGTGACGATGAGCTTAATAAACTCATCTGGTCTTTTTTGTCAGTGATGTTCTTCTTCTTCTTTTTACTCCTGTTTCTAATTGAGCTACAACGTCCCTTCGTTTTCTCTATGAAGCCCAATTCTTTATAGAATGGATTCATAGGAAAAATGGGGGAAGCAGGAGGATAACGGTGTGATAGTTTTTTCCTGGAGATGATAGAGGGATTGATGGCTTGGTTTGTTGCTTCAGGGCATTTGCGTATGCAAATAGAAGGGAAAGGTCGAGTCTTGGAAGGTAAATGGTCAATCAAGTGGAAGTTTTTATGGTTTTGAGGCACAAACACAACTTTTTCAACCACGTCCGATAAGTTTCGGGTCCGACATGAGCCACGAAACATGCGAGAGATTCGAAACCTGAATCTGTTTTCCATTAGAGAAAGAGAGAAATATTGCAGAAGAAGCAGGGAGAGGGAGAGGGAGAGGGAGAGGGATATAGGTTTATGAAGGGAGTGGTGGTATAAGGATGGTTGAGATATAAATACATGAGAAACCGAAAATCAAAGTTTATTATTATATTATTATTAAGGACAATACTTTTCGTCTTTTCTTTCTTGGACTTGGAAAAAATTTGATAGAGGAGACGACCTCAAATCAATCATTATTTAATTATTACATATTTTTTCAGCATACATGATTAATAAATTATTATATTATATATAAATTACTCCATCAACACTTTATTTTGAATTGGACTTCCTTTGGAACGTTTAAAAGCCATTCTAGGTGCAATTTTTTTCTTGTACATTAATTTCAAGAATTTATCTTTCACATCATAATATATTTAGGAGAATAGATTTTTTTAATAATAATATCCTTATGAAATTAAGATAAGAAGTGAATCTTTATAATTATTAAATCCACTATTTGAAAAAATAAAAAACATGTAAACAGTTAGAAGTTGTTTATTTACTGCAAAATAATTTTTTAAAAAATAATTTTTATAAAAAATAAATTTCTTAAAAATATGTTATTTTTTATGTGATAATGTTATAAAAATGAGTTAGAAAATATTATTTAATGTTTAGTTATGTCATAAAAATGAGCTGAAAAATAATTTTTTAAAATTTTTTCTCAAATTTATTAAAAATAATAGATTAAATTTGAAAAATAAAAAAATTAAATAATGATAAAATTAAAAAAATTCTAATTTTATAAATTATTTCAAATAAACAATTAGTAATAAAAAGAATTGAGATAAAATCTAATAAATAGATAAATTAAAAGAGAATGAAATTGAAAAAAATAATTTAATTTCATAAATTATTTAAAATAAAATAAATTAAAATTAAAAAATAGAGATTAAATTTAATAAATAAATAATACAAATTAAGAAAAGGATAAGAAAAAAATAAATAACAATAAAAAAATCAAATTCAGTTTGAAAATCAAACTAAATCAAATTTCAAGGATAAAATTAAAGAAAATAAATTTGAAACAAAATATATAATAATTAAAAAATTAAAGATCAAGTTTGATATAATGAACAAATAATTAGATATTTATTTTTATTTTTTAAAACTTTTATAAAGTATTTTTCTGTTTAAAATTAAAAAAAATATATATTTTAAAATTAAATTAAATTTTTTTGACTGAAAAGTAATTATTGTTTAACTTTTATAATAATAAATGAAAATTATTTATCATTAAAATTAAAAAGATATATACTAATAAAGCAGCAGTCATGAACTGCTTAGAACATATTTTTATATTTTAAAAATATTTAAAAAAAAATTAAAAGCAGTGATCATGAACAGCAAACTTACTCATGTATGTTCCTTTGGAAATTCCCGAAATTCAAATAGCAGAGAATTAGGCAAGATGATAGTGAATCACCAATGCATAGCTAACTGTTCTTTCAATTTGTCGGTTCCTATTTTTTTTAAATAAAAAATAAAAGACATTGTTTATTTAATTTTTATATTTTTTAATTTGGTGGTTATAAATATCTTTAAATTAACCTGTCTCTCAATCAAAATTAGACGCCTTATTCCAACTAGGGGCTCAATCTAAATTAACTCAATCAAAATATAATATTATTTGATACTAAATATGAAAAAAAAAAACATAGATTGAAAGAAATTATAAATATAAAATCAGAAAATACGTAGCCAAGTCTATAAAAGATAAACATCTTAGAGCCTTTAAAAGCCTTTTATGTAAATCGTAGTGTGTTTGTATTTTATACAAGAATTTATGTTAGAACCTAATACTTGTTTTGAGATAACACAAAAAATAAAAACTTATAAAATCTAAATTTTAAATATTTTTTCAATTAAAATAAAATATATCTAAGAATATATAAATATTGAATTATTAAAAAATAATAATCCTATTTATTAACACCAAAATTAATTAAGATAAATCACTAAAAGTTCTAAAAAATATTTCAAAACTCTAAAAGATATATGATAAGAAGTCCTAAAATATAAGAGGAGAACATTTGTTTATTTATTTATTTTATTTTTTTGGTGAATGAGGATAATATTTATCACACATGAGAATTTTTTTTTAAATACAATTAAAAGTGTTGGAGCTGGAATACAATAGAATAAATAAATATCTTAAAAAAAGCTAAAAATTATTAGTGTTTTATTGTGATCCTAGATATATTATAATAGTTATTAGAATAATATAATAATTATTTTGTCCTTCTCATTAATACCTACAAAGCTTGCAGTTGAGGGTAAAATCATGTTTTCATGGGGATCTATTTGAGCATTACAAGATTGCTTGGGAAAAATCGATTAATATACTTTATTTAGTATAGTTAAATTACTTTACTATTCTTAAAAGAAAAAATAAAATCAATGATTTTCAGGCTTTTTATCTTTTTAAAATTATTTGCACACTATAATTACTTCAATATCCTTGAAAGGAAAAAAAAAACAAAGAATTTCACAAAGGAGATTTTTTATCTTTTGCTTCTATTAATATATTAAAGTTACAAGATTGCCCTTTAAGTTGAAAAAAGACTTGATTGAAGGGTTTTTTTAGTATTTTCCTGTTTTTGTTTTTTATATTTGCATGGGTCTTTTTATAATTTCAATAAGTTTATATATATATATATATATATATATATATATATATATATATATATATGTCAACAAGTGCGGGCTATCTAGTTATCAAATTGTATCATTTATAACAGTATTAGGAGTGATATATCGTTTTTTTTAAAGAGCACACTGCATACTTGATATGAAAGCATAATTAGTCTTCAACATGCTTTTCTCCCTTTTTCATAGCCTTGATAATCACACTGACCCCTTCAAACTATAATTGTGTCCTTTAATTTGTATTCATATTAATTTTTGTTTTTATTTTTAAATTATTATTTGTTTTGCTTTTGATACTTTTATATTTTAGATTTTTTTTTAATTTCTTCATTAAGAATTTTATTTAATTTGATTTTTATATTCAATTTTGTTTTTATTCTTTGGATTGCTTTTTGTTTTTGGTGTTTTATCCTTTCCTTGATTATTTTTTTATTTCTTTAATAGTCATTTTATTGCATTTATTTTTTATTCAATTTTGATCATCATTCTTTTTATTGTTATTTTCTTATTTTATTTAGTTTTTTATCATATTTTGGTCCATATTACATTTATTACTATTTTAGAAATTATAAAGTCTTTATATTTCAAAACATTATTGTTCTGAAGAATGACACTTACTTGTTCAGCTAAAAAGGTTTTCCTTTTCACATTCAGTTTTCTCTTTACAGTGTATAGATCTTTCAAAAATTTAACATAGAAAGGAACTTGTTTAATAGCATCTAACAAAGGTATATTGATCCTTACCTGTTTGGAAATTTCAAAGATTTCAGAGTTGTGATTGACTTTTCTTTGTTTGGTCATGGCATGAGGAAATGAAAGTGTTGATGGGGAATCAATCTTTTCTTTATAATTTTTAAATTTAACTCCTTCCTTACCCTCAGAGATTGACCTATCATCTTTCTCACAAAGTTCAAGAGTAGGTTTTTCAATACCCTTACCACTACGAAGAGTATTGACTGATTTAATTTAATCTATGTGTTGGCTTCTGAAACTCCTTGCATTTGCATTGTATTTCCCCTTGAAATTTTGTTGTGGTTGAGATGGAAACTTATCTTTTTTTGGAAACTAAGAGCAGATGTCAATTTTGCAAGAGTATCTTCAAAATCTGTTATGTTTTGAGCAAGTAGTATTGATTGTCTCTTGCTTTTTAATAAATGTATGCAATGTTTCCTCAAGATTTCTTCTAGGAGGTAGAGCATAAGGAGGTGCATATCCATAAGAATTTTGGAAATTATGGTGTGTTTAAAATGATGGTTGTGAAGTTTGTACATTGTTATTATCACTCTTCCAACTAAAATTTGGGTGATTTTTCCAATCAGAGTTGTATGTTTGCAAGTATAAGTTATGGTTGGTGATTAGTACTTAAAAGTGCATTTTTATCATGGTTTTATATGATCATTTTGCACTTGAAGTATCAATAACTCCTTAACTAAAGCATGTTTATAATAATATATCTAATAATATAAGATACCTTTAATTTGTGGTAAATGTTCATTTTAAATGCAGGCCTATCACATAAATGAAAGGATTGATTGATAAATTTAAGAACTTAAATTGAAAGGACAAAGAGATGGCTAAACTTCAAAAAGAGATGTCGGTGCAATCCAAACCAGAACACTGTTCGGTAATTGGGTCATATCTAGAGCTATAGATCTCAGATTTAGGTATACTTTATATGGATGGAAAGGTAAGACATAGGCCTATAACTTTCATATGGAGCCTAAGATCTAAAAAGGCCATTTTCAAGTCCAAATTGTTGCAATAACAAAGAAGCCCGAATCTATCCTCCAGCCCGAGCATTGTTCAGTATTTTGGCCATATCTAGAGTTCTAGAACTCGAAATGAGCTGAATTGTTTACACAAGAAAGCTGAGACAATTGCCTACAACGTTCATGTTTTCAAGTGGCTCCAGTTTTGACGTTATCAATGATGTTTTGGGCAGACAAGAGAAGTTTACAACGTACACCAAGTGAAGATGCGGCCACCCACTCATCAATTAGTCATCAAATCAATAGTTCCCAATTTTGGCCTATAAAAGGAGGCATTTTCCATGCATTTAGGCATCTTGGTGTTCAGATCAAGATCATGACCTCCAAGCCAAGTTTGCATCTTTAGCTAGAAAAGTCGAGGCACTAGAATTGAAAAGGAGTGGTCAATTAAAATGTGTTGAAAACATTGGATGTCAAATCTGTGAAACAAATGAACACTCAACCAATGATTGCCCAACCTTGCCTTCTTTTAAGGAATGTCTCCATGAACAAGACCATGCTTTAAATAGTCTCCAAAGGCCCAACCATAACCCATACTCGCAAACATACAACCCTGGTTGGAGAAATCACCTAAATTTTAGTTGGAAGAGTGAGAACAACAATGCACAAACTTCACAACCACCGTTTCAAGCACATCACAATTTCCAAAATTTTCATGGATATGCACCTCCTTATGCTCCACCTCCTAAAAGAAATCTTAAGGAAACTTTGTATGCATTCATTGAAAAGCAAGAGACAATCAATACTCAACTTGCTCAAAACATGACAGATTTTAAAGATACTCTTGCTAAATTAACATCTGCTCTCAGTTTCCAAGAGAAAGGTAAGTTTCCATCTCAAACACAACAAAATCCCAAAGGGCAATACAATGCAAATGCAAGTAGTTCCGGAAGCCAACACATGGATCAAGTCAAATCAGTCACTACTCTGCGCAGTGGTAAGGTTATTGAAAAACCCTCTCTTGAACCTTATGAGAAAGATGATGAGTCAATCTCTGAGGGTAAGGAAGGGGTTGAATATGAAAATTGCAAAGAAAAGACTGATTATCCGCCAGCATTTCCATTTCCTCAAGCTATGACCAAACAAAGGAAAGTCAATCACAACTCTGAAATTTTTGAAATTTTCAAACAGGTAAGGATCAATATACCTTTGCTGGATGCTATTAAATAGGTTCCTTGATTAGTACTTAAAAGTGCATTTTTGTCATGGTTTTATATCATCATTTTGCACTTGATATATCAATAACACCCTTATTATAGCCTGTTTTATAATAATATTTCTAATAATATAAGATACCTTTAATTTGTGGTAAATATTCATTTTAAATGCAGACGTATCACATAAATGAAAGGATTGATTGATGACTTTAAGAACTTAAATTGCAAGGGCAAAGAGATGGTCAAACTTAGAAAAGAGATGTCGGTGCAATCCAAACCGGACCCCAGTTACTAAGCTTGTAGGGGTGTCTTAACACCTAATGCCCTAAGACCAACTGGTCTGGGAGTCATTAGCCGAAAGCTCGTTACATGGGTTAAAAACCATCTCTTTATCCTTGCAATTTAAGTTCTTCAAGTCATCATTCCATCCATATAAATTGGACCTAAATCTGAGATATATAGCTCTAGATATGACCCAATTACCGAACAGTGTTCCGGTTTGGATTGCACCGACATCTCTTTTCTAAGTTTGGCCATCTCGTTATTCTTGTAATTTAAGTTCTTAAAGTCATCAATCAATCCTTTCATTTATGTGATAGGCCTGCATTAAAAATAGACATTTACCACAAATTATAGGTATCTTATATTATTAGATACATTATTATAAAACATATTTTAGTTAAGGAGTTATTGATACTTCAAGTGCAAAATGATGATATAAAACCATGATAAAAATGCACTTTTAAGTACTAATCACACCCCCCAACCAGCTTATTACTAGTCCCTAGTAATCAAAGCGTTAAAACACTTTTAAGTACTAATCACTTTTTAACCAATCAAACATCACTTCACTTCACCAAAAGCAAAACAAAAGTTTTCAACACTCATACAAACCTATTTATAAGAATTGCTTGAATTGTTCATAACAAACATCAAATGGATTTTTTGTTCGAAATAACTTTGATATTCCAAAAGTTCTTTGTGAAATCAAGTCCTTGTAAAGAACCAAATCTTCTTCCACATAGCCTCATCCTCAAGGAAAAACCCAAATTGAACACTTGGGGACATAATCAAACTAAGGGGCAATCCAGCAAAACATATAAGGCTGACTTCATAATTCCCCTTCCAAGAAAACATGAGATATAGTGTAGAGCTGGCAACCCTTTAGATAAAAGTTTGTGAGCAAACAAGTATATTGATCCTTATTAAAGGTCAAGATCATAAGATATGACTCAAGTAAGAAAAAGCAGAAGAACCATCAAAGCTTACTATCTGAGACTTATACTTTTGAGAAAAGAAAAACTCCATGAAGAAAAGGGGACTTATATTTCTTAGGTAAGTATACTTGCATATTAATCATGATGCATTACTTTCATCCCTGACAGATCGGTGTCTCATCATCACCTCTTTTTGAGCGGGTTGTTAAGCCCTAAACCATCTCAAGTAATGTGCTCTATAGCCCTACCTTTTTCGCTTTGAATGCACCTTCAAGCCCTCCACCATCTTAGGTTTCGTGCTTTACAGCCTACCTTTAAATGCGCGTAAGAGCCCTCCACTATCTTAGGTTTTGTGCTTTACAGCCTACCTTTAAGTGCACGTTAGAGCCAACCACCATCTTAGATTTCGTGCTTTACAGCCTACCTTTAAGTGCACAACCACCATCTTAGTTAGTGCACTTTACAGCCCTACCTCTTTGCCTTTTGAATGTGCCTCTAAGCCCTCAACCACCTTAGGTGGTGTGTTTTCTAACCTTACATCTTTTTCGAGTGCGTCTTTGAGCCCTCAACCACCTTGGGTAGTGTGTTTTCTAACCCTGCCTCCATTTAATTGCATCTCTGAGCCCTCAACCACCTTAGGTAGTGTGTTTTCTAACCTTACCTCTTTTTCGAGAGGACCTTTGAGCCCTCGACCATCTTAAGTAGTGTGTTTTCTAACCCTACCTCCATTTGAGTGCGCCTTTGAGCCCTCAACCACCTTAGGTAGTATGTTTTCTAACCTTACCTCTTTTTCGAGTGCACTTTTGAGACCTTGACCACATTAGGTTGCATGTTTTCTAACCCTACCTCTATTTGAGTGCGCTGTTGAGCCCTCCACCACCTTAGGTAGTGTGTTTTCTAACCTTACCTCTTTTTTAGTGCGCCTCCGAGGCCTCACCTCTCAGGTAATGCATTTTCTAACCTCACCTCCTGTCGAGTGCCGTTTCAGCTCTTGTTTCCCTTCGAGTCCTATCACTTTTCGAACACTCCTTTGGGCTTTCATCTTTTGAATAGTGCATCTTCGAGCCCTATCATGTCATTTCTTTAAGATATTTCATTTTTTTCCACTTGGGTAGGTCACACATCATAATAAAAAACTCTTTGAAAACTCTTTTCATCTTTCATTCTAGCCGGTTGCCCATTACAATGAAACCATTTTAAGAAATCTTCGCATTTCTCACCACTTTGAAAAATCTTTACATTTTTCATCTGGATAGGTCGCCCATTACAATAAAACCACGTTGAAAATCTCTTTATTTTTCTCCACTTTGAAAAATCTTTGTGCTTTTCACCTGGACAGATCGCCCATTACAACAAGACCACTTTGAAAAATCTCTGTATTTTTCACCACTTTGAAAAATCTTTGTACTTTTCACCTGGGCAGGTCACCCATTACAATAAGACCACTTTGAAAAATCCCTATATTTTTCACCTCTTTGAAAAATCTATATTTTTCACCTAGGTAAGTCACCCATTACAATAAGGCCACCTCAAGAAAACCTTTTTTCAATTTTTTTTGGGTAGGTCACCCATGACAATTTGACGCCTTCAAAATCTTTCAGTGTGCTTTCTAGCTCTTAAAAGGATTCATCATTTCTTAATATGATGAGTCCATCATCTCTCATTCTTCTTTTTCTTCTTTACAACACTTACTATCTAAAGTCTCTTACGAGACTTTCTATTGTAAGCATTGTGGCAACTGTCATAACCCAATTTTGGGTTATTCCCCTAAAATCATCTTTTTTCAAAATAAAAATAAAAATAAAGGCTGGCAACGTGGAGAATGCAGGTCGGGGAATCAAGTCGCAACTTTTGGAGGAAGTTTAAGGCCTAATTGTACCCCATTGTGCCCAAAAATAGAGAAAAAATGCAAATTCAAGGTCATATTAAATGATGATTAGATGAATTTGCATAAAAATTAAGTCTAGGGACATAATTATATTTTTAATAGGCCAATTCAATTAAATCATAGGCCAAATTGAATTTTAATTATGTTTAAGAATTAATTTGAGTCCAATTAAAGGATTTAATTAAGTGCAAGGACTTAATTATACTTTAAATGGGCCAAATTAATTTTATTTGGGGCTTAATTGGTGAAAAATTAAGTTTGGGGGCCTAATGTTGGCTTAATTGAGAAGATTGAAATTTTAAGAGACCAAACTTAATTTTTACCAAGTTAATTGGTTGAAATTAGGGGTTAAATTGCAAGAAAATTAAAATTTGGGGGTCAATTAGAGGCTAAATTAAAGAAATTCGAGACCAGGGATGATATCAAAATAGGCGTGTAACTTTGGGGCTCCAATTAAAGTTCATCAGGGCCTTAATTGAAAAATTTTAAGGTCAATTAGGGGTTCAATTAAAAGAGAAAGGACTGAATTAAATTTTGACCAAAAAAGGATTTTGGCACTGTTCATCTTCTTCTTTAAATTCCTGAAATAGCTAGTTCGGTTATCTATTTTATAGCTACATTTAATATACCTAATGTCCACCACAATTGCCAAAACTTGCACGAAACTGATCACCAGACATCCCTCTATGTTAGGGTATGGTCGGCAGCGGCTCACTGGTAAATAAACGGACGTGGCACAACCCTAAATAGCCCAACTCAGGCAGCCTGTAGTGTAGACAACTCACAATTTGACATTGCATCATGCTAATGGTTAGGATCTTTTTTATCGGAATCAAGGGCTGAAATTTTTCTCCCATGTAGACAAGATTTCCCTCTTTCGCCGCCTATAAATAGCTGTGGATTTGATGGCCTGAAGGAGGACAAAATCGGGTCCAAAATCAGCCAAAAAACCATTTTTTCTACCAATTTCTGCAAATTTTCTTCTTTCTTTCTCTCTCCACCTTCAGCCACCACCACCTCCGGTTTTCCCACCATCAGTTGCACCATAAAAAGCCAACTCAACCACTAGCTGACCACCAAGAGCCACCGTCGGTTTCTCTCTCCTCTCTACAGCCTCTCGCGTGCGCTTTTTTTTCCTTCTTTCTTCCTCTTCCAGCTACAGCTGTTGTAGCCAACTCCAACGTCGTTTCCACTGTCGGCTTCAGGTTGTCCTCCCCAGCTAGCCAGCCATAATCACCACTCCAGGTGGTCTGCCACCTTTCCCCTGGTCCTTCATCTTGCCCGTGGAGTTCCGCTGTTCATATAATTCACGTCCACTGTTTATGCAGTGGGTTATGTTTTTTTTTAATAAATCTAAAAATTTTCAAAAAATCATTTTAAAAAAATTGTGATTTTCTTGTATATTTTTTTTTTATCAATTTTGCATAATATCAGGTCGTGTATTTACACTGTAAAATACACATCTGATATTAAAATACTCAATTTCCTCTGAAATTATAAAAAACTCTAAACATTTTCAAAAAAAAATATTTTGTTGCATACGGCCAAATTCTGAAATTTTTCCAAGCATGTTTTTTATAATTTTTTCATGAGTATAAGGAGGCTGTTTTCCTTGGGGTTTGTATCGAGTCGTTGTTGGGTGACAAGGTGGTCTGGTTGGCCAAACGTGAGTAACGGGTCAAAATGGCCTTAAGTTTTGATCAGACCGTTGGATCATGATCAAATTTTTTCTCAAGTTTCTGGAGCCCGTTTTCCTTGGGGTTTCTATCAAATTGTTGCTGGTTGAAAATGTGGTCTGGTCGACCAGACTTGAGTAACGGGTCAAAATGGGCGTATGTTTAGATGAGACCATTGGATCTCGCTCAAATTTTTTCAGGAGTTTACGGAGGCTATTTTCCTTGGGGTTTGTATCGAATTGCTGCTAGGGGACAATGTGGTCTGGTCGGCCAGACTTGACTAACAGGTCAAAATGACTGTATGTTTCGATCAATCCATTGGATCCCTCTCAAATTTTTTAATGACTTTCTGGAGGCCATTTACATTGGGGTTTGTATCGAATAGCTGCTGGGTGACAAGGTGGTCTGGTTGGCCAAACGTGAATAACGAGTCAAAATGGTAGTAAGTTTTGATCAGATCGTGGGATCACTCTCAAATCTATTAAAGAGTTTCAAGAGCCCGTTTTCCTTGGGGTTTCTATCGAATAGTTGCAGGGTAACAAGGTCGTCTGGTCATCCAGACTTAGCGTAATAGGTCAAAATGGCTTAATGTTTCGATCAAAATGTTGGATCACTCTCAAATATTTTAAAGAGTTTGTGGAGGCCCTTTTCATTGGGGTTTGCATCGAATCGCTATTGGGTGAGAAGGTGGTCTGGTCAGCAAGACGTGAGTAACAGGCCAAAATGGTCGTAACTTTCAACCAAATGGTTGGATCGTGCTCAAAGTTTTTCACAACTTTCAAAAAGCCATTGTCCTTGGGGTTTCTATCAAATCGTAGCTAGGTGACAAGGTGGTCTGACAACCAGATGTGAGTAACTGGTGAAAATAGCCGTAACTTTCGACTAGATCGTTGGATCGTGGTCAAATCTTTTCACGAGTTTTTAGGGGGCTGTTATACTTGTGGTTTCCATCTAATCACCGCGGGGTGACAAGGTGGTTTGGCTGCCCAAACATTAGTAACGGGTCAAAATAGCCGTAAGTTTCAATCAGACCGTTTGATCACTCTCAAGTTTTTTGACTTGTTTCTAAAGGCCATTTTCATTGAGGTTTGTATAGAATCGCTACTGGGAGACAAGGTGGTGTGGTCAGCTAGACGTGAGTTACGGGTCAAAATGGCTGTAACTTTCAATCAAACTGTTGTGTCGCGCTTAAATGTTTTTCACGAGTTCCAAAGGCTGTTGTCATTGGGGTTTGTATCGAATTGCTACTGGGTAAGAAGGTGGTCTGGTCAGCTAGACTTGAGTAAAGGGTCAAAATTGTTGTAAGTTTCGATCAGACCGTTGGATCGCACTTCAATTTTTTCTTGAGTTTTTGAAGGCCATTTTCCTTGGGGTTTGTATCGAATCGCTGCTGGGTGACAAGGTGTTTTGGTCGGCCAAACTTGAGTAACTTGTCAAGATGGCTTTAAGTTTCGATCAGACCATTGGATCGCGCTTAAATTTTTTCACGAGTTTCTGGAGGCTGTTTTCATTAGGGTTTGTATTGAATTGATAGTGGATGACAAGGTGGTCTCGACTAGACGTGAGTATGGGGTCAAAATAGTTATAACTTTCTACTAGACTGTTGAATCATGCTCAAATTTTTTCACGAGTTTTTAGAGGTCGTTATCCTTGGGGTTTCTATCTAATCGTTGCTGGGTGACAAGGTGGTCTGGTCGGCCAAACTTGAGTAACAGGTTAAAACAAGAAAGGAACAAATTCAACCAAAACAAAACAAGTTTTAAAAGGCAACGCAAAACAAACTCGTTACTGCAAGACAAAACCCGATTCTGAAACCTAAAGAAAACACAATCTAAATGACCTTGAATTTAATATATAGTATTAGGATATAAAAAAAACAACAAATAGCAGTTTATAGGTTGTTCTATTATATCTAAATACCCAAACCCCGTGTATGATACTTGCGGTAAAATTGAACCTCTGATATCAAAGTAACCCCAAATTTAACATATCGTGTGATCTCATCCCCAATACACAGCATATGATGTTTCAATTTATCCTAAGGTTTTTTGCTTATGGTTCCTTAATAGTAATGTTTCTGCAACAAAATTGAACCTTGAATTAAAACCTCAAGGAAACAATATCAGTAAGAGTTGTGTTTCTGCAACAAAAATTGAATGATCCTTAAAATTTCAACTAATCCCTTTTTCTCTCTCTCTTTGTTTTTCTTTTTAATATACTAATAAGATTAGAGATAGTAACAAGATGAAATATAGCACTCTTTTTTTCTTAGATGACACAGACACGAACAACAAGAAGATGGACGTAAACACTGAAAAACTTAAAGGAACACTAAAAAAATAAAAATAATAGAAGGATATGATGTTGTTTTGGAGCCTAGCTATGATATCAACTGATACAAACTTCGTGATCATGCAGCCCATAATCAAAATTGAGATCTAATCTTGGAAAGCCGAAATAGGTCTAATAGGAGTGTAACATAATGGAAACCTGCCCCAAGGCAACAACACTATTGGATTGAGTAGAATGACATCACGAAGCTAGTTAATCTTCGATAAGAACTGAAGAATGCAAGAATCACTCTCACACATTAAAACTAAAAAATTTAGAAGTAATTATCATTAAAGCTACCAAAATTATGGCTTACATGAGTTTAAATAGTTCTTGAAAAGTTACCCCTAATGGACCCCTTATATGGATTTATATGAGGTCCACTCAAAAACTAACCCAAAACCCTAACTGAAAAGCCCATAATTTGATCCAAACAAGCCTTAGATCCTAACTCAAAGCAAAGTTTTAATTAACCTCAAATATTAAACAAAATAAAAATAACTAATATGTCATTAAATATCACTAGCCCTTCTTTTCTTGTATAGCTAGGATGGATAAGGAATCCTCATAAGAAAAGGATTCTTAAACATTAATGAATCCTTACCACACTTGGAGATTATATTGCAGCTCATTAAATATCCTTGTATAACAAGAAAATTTCCAAAACCAACTGTCACATCCTTGTAGGAAAAGAATCTCAACCAAATAGGAAGTCCACAAGTCAAATGGAAGTAAATAAAAAAATTCATACAACCTTTGTTTACCAGTATTTTGGTATCTTATCGAACTCCAATTAACCTAAAATTTTAACCCATAGTAGAAAAATATTTTTGGAGAGTCTACATAAAATTTTAGCTCGATCAAAGGGTCAGATTGAGAGTTATAACTATTGCCATAAACCTGGACTGTTGTGCTTTTTATGCCTAAATCCGAATTTGACCTTACTTGGGTCATATCACAAGGCTGAACCATATCACAAGGTCAGTACCCCTTATGACCCACAGACTAGTGGATAAGCTAAGTTGGCAAATAGGGAGATCAATTACATTTTAGAGAAAACAGTCAATCCAAATAATAAAAATTAGTCCTTACAACTAGTTGATGCTTTATGGGCATATTGTATTGCTTACAAGACCTCTTTAGAAATGTCTCCTTATAGACTAGTTTATTGAAAGCCTTATCATCTCCTTATTGAGATTGAGCACTGTGCATATTGGATCGTCCGACAATTCAATGATAATGAAAATGAGTTTAGAAAAAATAGAAAGCTTCAATTAGATGAATTAGAGGAGTTGAGAAATGATGCATTTGAAAATACAAAAATTTCAAAACATAAGATGAAAACTTTGCATGATAAACATATTTTTATAAAATCCTTTCATGTTGGTTAAAAAGTTCTCTTGTATAATTCACGATTACATCTCTTTCCTAGGAAGTTGAGGACAAAATGAATTGGTCCATTTGTGATTAAGTCCATCTTTGAGCAAGGTGCCTTTGAGGTAGAAAATTCTAAGAATGAAAATGTTTTCAAAGTAAATAGTCATAGATTGAAACCTTATCTTGAAAACTTTATAGCTTAAGTTCGGACATTGGATCTTGAAGATCCAATACCATTGTAGTATCACAAGTAATGAGTTTTCTTTTATTTTTCCAATTCTTATATTTACTTGTTCATATATTAGGGACAATGCATTATTTTAAGTTGGAGGGTGTGAGGTTCTTTATTTGCAAAAAAAAAAATTAGTTTGATCTTTTCTTTTAGTTTTGATATGCAAGTAAAAAAAAAAATCAATCAAGAAGTCAACTCATGTCCAATTTAATCAGGCATTCATCCTTGAAAAAAAAAAGGAGTAATAATTTTCTTATCTTTACTCTTTTCTTCTTTTTTTTTTAAATTAAGGATAATATAAAACTTAATTTTAGATATTTAATTATGTTGAATACTTGAGGTGGCCATGCTTGTTTGAAAAAAATAATTTTGCATTCGTAGATGAGTGAGACTTGTTTAGGAACATTACATTTTTGGATTCATTATTGTGTTGAACATTGCATGCTTTAATTTGGGATATATAATATCTTATAAAGCAAGATATAACATACTTTTTTCTTTAAGATTATTGAAATACATCTTTCCTTGTAAAAGTTGTGTAAGTTGTGTGATTATGCATAAAAGATGAGTGTGATGCTTTACCTGTAATCATTCCTTTTTATCTAGTCATAAACAAGGTTTAAGTAAATAGAGTAATAATTATTAGACAATTTAATAAATAAAAATGTACAAAGTTCAATCTACTCCAATCTCTTGAGTTACTCACTAACTAAGGGTTTTCATCATAAATGTTTATCTTTACGTCAAACGGCAGCTTGAAATATGAGTATGCAAAAGCACTTCAAGTTTATGACTTTGTGAGTAGCCAGGTACATTCATCACAAATGTTTATATTCACGTTAAAAGGGAAGTGACCAATTAAAGACAAAGAATAAATAATATCTTAAAAAAAAAAACGAAAGAAAAAAATTATATAGATATTTCTCTAGTTTGCTACCTTATTTGTAGTAGTGAGAAAGGAAGATTACAAGTTGAGTTTTCATGTGAATCAATTATGTTGGTTGTGTTATAAATATGATTGAATTCGGAATTTTGTATGGATATTTGATATAGAGAATCTGAGTATATATATATATATTTTTGCTATTGTGTGTACATTAAGTTGAAGATACCAATGTTTGCATGATATGTCCTTCATATGTGATCAGTCAAGCCTAATTATGATTATTATTATTCTTTTTATTTCAAAGGTTTTATGTTTTGTTTTGCTTGAGAACTAGCAAAATTTAAGTTAAGGGGTGTGATTGTTCATCAAAACTATCATTAAGTCTCTTATTTTATATATGTATTTATTGTTTTTATTTGGGTTTTTTATAATAATTGATGTGTTTTTTAGTAATGAAGTTTTCTTTAATATTTCGATAGGTTTTTGGAGATTAAATGGATTATTTCAAAAAATTTAATGTTGAAATTCGAAACAAAGAATTGAAGAGAAACTTAGTTGAAGTTTAAAGCAAATCTTGGTTCAGATAAGTGCTCCAAATTTGCTTCAAAAATCAATTCTATTTCAATCCTAAAAAAAATTATCATATAATCTATCTCAAGCCCAAACTTGACTTATATTGTGTGCAAACTTCAACCATTAAACAGTCAAGGTTTCAATGTCAATCTTAGCCCAAATAATAGGTACATTTGTATCCTTAAATAATGCTTAAATTCAACCCTAAATCAGCCTCCAAATTAGCCTAAGCACAATCCATGATCTTATATGTCCACACAACAAATAACAATTGATTTATTTGGGTAATCCATTGATCCAAGAGGGTAAACACACGGATCAAAAGCTGGAGAAGACATTGTTATATTATTTTGGGTCAAAAAGAAAAAAGAGACAACTCATAAAGGAGGAAAAAAACATGCACTAAAGTGGTTACCAAGCTGGCCTGATTTGATTTTTAAGAAAAACTTTCGGTGTTTTGCCTATAATTTTTGACTCAGGTGTCCAAATAAGTTATTCTTTAATAATCTAGAAAGCTGACAGAATGTCCTATAAATATGCCTATAATAGCCATCTCTAAAAAAGACCTCTAGAAGGGTCAAAATTGCTGTCCAAAGTTAGCATCATATTTGTGTTTGAATTTTTACTGAAATTATGTTATGTTCTTCTTTATAGATTTTAGTTCTTTAGTTTGTAAAACTTATTATTTCAGTTTGATTTAAGTTATTTCATATTTATTAAAGTGTTCTTATATATAATCATGGTTGGTTAATCTCTTTCTTGGATTCAAATCGAGGATGATGGTGGTTGAGATGAGTTCTTTAAGATATGAATGAATCTTAATGTTTATCTTCTCATTTTCTTCATGAATATTTTATTATTGTAAAGAAATTTTAGAAATCATTTAGGTAATGTTATAATCTTTAATTTTTATACACAAACTTTAGTTTTGGTATAGAGATTGCTTGATTCAATGTCTTACTTAATAAGAAAGTACTTGTTCACTCTTAAGTAATAATCAATCTTCATCTTTTTAAACTTCATTAAAATATCTTCTGATCTAATATCATCATTGTTGATATTAGGTTAAGTTATCTTATATATCTTGAAGGAATTACCAGTACATCACTATTAAAATTGATTTGGACCAAGATCTACTTTTTCTTGTCATTTAAAATCTATTTACACGATTTCATCTTTGAAAACAAATCTATCAATTATTTTCAACCAAGTTATTGTTAATTTAATTTCTCTTGAATTTTTTTTGTTACCTAGCTTAATTTCTAGATCTAACTCTTTGTTGATATGATGACCTCGATCTTACCGAGTTAATTGTTATATCACACACTCATGCACTTGTAAGTTAAAACAAACCGATCATAAAAAACGGTCAAGTAGAAAGGGCCATAACTTTTGATATGTCCATTGATCGCGCCCAAACATTTAAAAGATTTTTTGGAGGCCGTTTTCCTTGGAGTAGATGTGGAATCGCTACTTGGTGAGGCACAGGTCTAGTCGCCAGAAGAGAGTAACGCTTCGAAAGGACTATAACTTTTAGTCCGATCGTTGGATCATGCTCAAACATTTTCAAGACTTTCTGGAGGCTGTTTTCCTTAAAGTAGATATGGAATCACTACTCGGTGAGGTAGAGGTCCTATCATGCCAGATGAGAGTAACGATTCAAAAGGGCTATCATGTTTGATCTAACTTTTGGATCTAGTTCAAACATTTATAAGTAGATACCCCCCAACAAAGCTCTCCTGGCAGTAATGGTATTGAAGCCGTATATGAATGTGGTTGTAAAGCTATATTGGTGAAAAGCTTACCTAAACATGTATCCCTGTGTAGAGACGTGAAGCATCTCAACCTTCACTGTGTCAGGGTTCGAAAAAACAACTATCCGAGCATATATTGCAACTTCAACATCGCTTACAAACTACCAAGACTTCAAACATAACTTATGCATGCATGAAACTTTTCCCAATGACAACCTAGTCTTTAGGAGACCACAAACATTGATCTTTTTACCCTTCATAAGGCCAGTAACCTCATGCTGTTTGAGAGGACTTTTAATCCCTCTCACATTCCAGTAGTAAACAATCATAGATGAGGAAGGGTGGGAGATACCCCACCACTACCAAAAAAACTATTGGAATTCCGTTGGACCGAGCTCTTGGTGAGCATACCTGATACTGGTTGATGGGAAGCTGTGCTGCCAGTTATGTCTATCGAGATTGCAGAAGCTTTACCCTTGGCAAAGACACACTATTGTAGAGGCTAGTTACTTTCAGCAGGCAAGGATTTTGATGAGTGTTGCTTATTACCATTGATATTTCTCCTTTTCCAAATAGTTTGCCACTCTTCTAAACCAACAACTATGGGTTAAGAACATTACTGCTCATCTAAGCTACAGAAGCCTCTGTAGGGACAATAGGAGCTACACAAGCCTCTATAGGGACAATAGGATCATTAGCAGAAGTAGCATCAATAGGGGAGACTACAATTGGGGGAACAATAGTAGGCGAGGCATCTACAAGGGAATCATCAACAGAGGGGCTGAGTTGAGTAAAGACATTGCCTTTGACATTTTCCTTGATAGCAACACTAGTTGAACTTGCCTTCTCTACTGTTTTGGCCTCTCCCTTGCCTTTTGAACACGCTCCAGTAGAATGGGCGAGCACTTTACAAAGTTTGCAAAATTTAGGCAATGTCTCATAAATACCCTTTGAATGAGGGGGCTACCATTGGGCAGGATAACATTGATGGAGAATCTAAGATCAGCAAGGAGATCCACTTCTATGAGCACGCATGCATATGATAATCTCTCCTTGGTTGTCACATAGTATGGGCTTATCAAGAACACTCGCACGCTTTAATAAGCACCTCGGTGTTCAACATTTCAATGACAGGTTTTTGAACTTAATCCAAACAGGGACTCAAGTCATTTTAGAGCATGAGAAATCAAAATATTCAGACATGGGGCGCAAAATGAGAGGCCTGCCATAAATTAGATAAGGCCCTCCACACAAAACAAAGAACTTGTCCTCTTCATTTTGAAATTTATAAACTAACTAGCCCGATTCATGTATGGTAAGGGTGGCTTCATATTTCTAGATGTTCCTAATGATGCTATTCAATGCTCTATAACCAGGACATTTTCCAAAAACATAATCACTAAAAAGGGAAAATGAGATGCTTCGGTTAAAAGAGAACAAATCTCTCCATCTACCACTGATAGGGGAGAAAAACAAGATTTACCAGCTTTAATAGTATTGGACAGGTTAAAGCTGGCACCTTTAGGGCTTACTGGTATCTCTAGAAAGACCGAAGCCGGAGAAGATGGTGAAGTCTAATTGCTCTTCTTCCAGGTCTTCATCCTCAGAGCAGTCTTCTATAGTGAACCCTTCAAGAGTGACACGACGAAAAGATTAATGTCTTATCCCAAGTGCAGGAGTGTCGAAGTAATAAATAACCAGACAAGACCGAGGTCGAACCACAGGGAGGTTAATTGTACAAATTATAAATAACAATAATACAACAACAATAATAATAACAATAGTAACAATAATAATAGTAATAACAATGATAACAATAACAATAACAATAATAATAATAATAATAGTAATACTAATAATAATAGTAGTAATAATAATAAAGAAAAAGAAGGAGAAGAAGAAGAAGAAGATGAGAACTTTCAAATGGAATATTAATGTAACGATTAAACAATGATAATAACAAATTTCAAAGTTAGAGGATCCACTAATGGTATGTCAAATAAGTATAGTATAAACTCTTATTATTCAATTGGAAACCACACACAAAGGAGGTTCCAATCAGATTATAAATTGTTAACATTAGTTATCTTATTCGATTAATGCTAGTACTTGTAAATCTCGTCAAGCATTCATGATTATAACTTATGTTAACAACAAATCAAGTTCCTTTCATAGCTCAGGTGTCGGTTATACCATACATTATGGGCTATGAAAGTGCCAAGCATTTGTTGTACCAAGTGTTATACAACATAAATCAAGATTAGTCATTTAACAAGCAAAGTATTAAAGAGTGAACAAGATAACAAATACAAAACATGTTAGTATCAAACATTAAAGTCCATATTAAGTTTACACTATACTTATTCTGACACCATTAGTGTAACCTTTTCACCTTGACATAATAAACTTAGCTAGACATAATGAAAGAAAGAAAAATAAATAAAAAAAATAAGAATATAAATAAGATAAGAGTTAACAAAGCAAAGGAAAGGAATTGAAAGGCATAAACTTAATATTAAAGAAAGCAAAGCATAAACATTACAAAAAATACAAAGAGAGAAAGCAAGAGCATGATCTTGATCTGGAAACCAAGATGCCTAAATGCATGGCAAATGCCTCCTTTTATAGGCCAAAATTGGGAACTATTGATTTGATGACTAATTGATGAGTGGGTGGCCAACTCTTGACTTGGTGACAATCTTTATCTTCTCTTGTCTGCCCAAAACGTCATTGATAACGTCAAAATTGGAGCCACCTGAAAACATGAAAGTTGTAGGAAATTGTCTCAGATTTCTTGTGTAAAAAATTCCGCTCATTTAGACTTCTAGAACTCCAAATATGGCCAACATACTGAACAGTGCTCGGGCTGGAGGACAGATTCGGGCTTCTTTGTTATTGCTACAATTTTGGACTTGAAAATGGCCTTTTTAGATCTTGGGCTCCATATGAAAGTTGTAGGCCTATGTCTTACCTCTCCATCCATATAAATTGGACCTAAATCTGAGATTTGTAGCTCCAGATATGACCCAATTACCGAACAGTGTTCCGGTTTGGATTGCACCGACATCTCTTTTCTAAGTTTAACCATCTCTTTATCCTTGCAATTTAAGTTCTTCAAGTCTTCAATCAATCCTTTCATTTATGTGATAGGCCTGCATTAAAAATAGACATCTACCACAAATTATAGGTATCTTATATTATTAGATACATTATTATAAAACATATTTTAGTTAAGGAGTTATTGATACTTCAAGTGCAAAATGATGATATAAAACCTTGATGAAAATGCACTTTTAAGTAATAATCACACCCCCCAACCAGCTTATTACTAATCCCTAGTAATCAAAACGTTAAAATAGAAAAACAATTTGCAAATTCCACAAAGCAAGGTATTCATCATTTAACTTCCATTAATCTATCCAGATAAACAAACTCTCATTAAATTTATATATCTGCTCAATACCTCTAATATATCCAAATAAATAAACTCTCGTTAAATTTATATACCTGCTCAATACCTCTTAACAAGATATTCATAAACCTTTCTTTTGTGCTCAATGTATCAACACATAATTATGAGGCTTTTCTTGGAAGAAAACAAAATTTTTGTTCTAATGTTTAAGGTTAACTTCCTTGGGTTGGGATTATTATTTTTGTTGTTTTTTTTTCTTCTTGTTTTTTTTTTAAAAAAATATATTTACATATAATTTAAAAACACCATGCATCTTTAACCCATGTAACGAGCTTTCGGCTAATGACTCCCAGACCAGTTGGTCTTAGGGCATTAGGTGTTAAGACACCCCTACAAGCTTAGTAACTGGGGTCGCAGATACTGGTATGAGGATAGTGCAATGTTTGATTTCCTTAAGCTTTTCTCCTCAACCCATGTAACAAGCGTTGGGCCAATAGCTCCCAAGTCAGTTGACTTTAGGGTATTAGGTGTTAAAACACCATTTCGGGCTTAATTGCTTAGGTTAGGGAGGCTACGAAACCGAACTTATCTACATTTTTATTATTATCATTTTTTTTTCTTTTTTTTTTTTAATTATATACAATCCCTTTCTCTTAGTTGTTACCTTTAATAAAAAAAAACATAAATAATATAATAATCCAATGTGCAACCCACAATCATATGTTAAAGTGTGTGTGTGTGAATTAAGGTTTAAGAATACATGTTAAATGAGTATATGAGCAGAATTAAGTGATAACAATGCGAGAGTTTGTAAACCTGAATATTTCAAGAAGTATTATGATAGACCTTGTTAAGAATGGTTATTAAGATGCATCTCAAGAGGCACTTTAACAAAAGAGCTCCTTTACTCTGCCATCTTAGTAACAACAATTGTGCACATATTTTATGAAATGAAAAACATTTTTTTTATCAACTACTACCCTCCCCCCCAACCAAAACGAGACATTGTCCTCAATGTTTAAAGGTAGAAAGATAGAGTATAGAAGATATCACCTGAAATAACAAACACTAACAAACGTGAAACACACTGAAACAAAAATAAGAAATAACAAAACACAATAATAAAACCAAAAGACACAAAAATTCACAAATGAAGGCTCAAATCCAATCTAAGCTTTTTACGGCTTTCCTTAGTTGACCAATTTATGCGACTCATGGAAGGATCAATTACAGAAATGAAAGATTGTAGTTGGTCAATCAATTGTTCAACAGTAGCAGCAAAGATTATGATTTGTCGTGCAGAAGATGTTAGAAATTCCTGTTCCACAGCATGATCAAGAAAAGACAACAATTTATCATAATAACCATTAACATTTAACAAACCTATAGGTTTATGGTGAATGTGCAGTTGAGCCCAAGAGGAAATATGAAAGATCTCTTCCAATGTGCCTAGACCACCTGGTAAAGCAATGAAGGCATCAGCATGGTTAAAAATTGCATTCATTCGAGTTGACATTGTCGAGACCTGAAGTTCCTCTCCAATTGTTTTTCCAATGATGTCCCCTTGTGCTAAAGTTTTGGTGACGACCCCCAAAACTTGACTACCTCCTAAAAATGCAGCTATTGACACACCTCCCATTAACCCAAGATTGCCTCCCCCATACACTAAATGAATCTTTCTCTCAGCTAGCACTTGACCAAGATCATTCATGATTATAACTTATGTTAACAACAAATCAAGTTCCTTTCATAGCTCAGGTGTCGGTTATACCATACAGTATGAACTGTGAAAGTGCCAAGCATTTGTTGTACCAAGTGTTATCCAAAATAAATCAAGATTAGCGATTTAACAAGCAAAGTATTAAAGAGTGAATAAGATAACAAATACTAAACATGTTAGTATCAAACATTAAAGTCCATATTAAGTTTACACTATACTTATTCTTACACCATTAGTGTAGTCTTTTCACCTTGACATAATAAACTTAGCTAGACATAATGAAAGAAAGAAAAATAAATAAACAAAATAAAAATATAAATAAGATAAAAGTTAACTAAGAAAATGAAAGACATAAACTTGATATTAATGAAAGCAAAGCATAAGCAATACAAAAAATACAAAGAGAGAAAGCAAGAGCATGATCTTGATCTGGAAACCAAGATGCCTAAATGCATGGCAAATGCCTCCTTTTATAGGTCAAAATTAGGAACTATTGATTTGATGACTAATTGATGAGTGAGTGGCCAACTCTTGACTTGGTGACAATCCTTATCTTCTCTTGTCTCCCAAAACGTCATTGATAACGTCAAAATTGGAGCCCTTTGAAAACATGAAAGTTGTAGGCAATTGTCTCAGCTTTCTTGTGTAAACAATTCAGCTCATTTGGACTTCTAGAACTCCAGATATGGCCAAAATACTGAACAGTGCTCGGGCTGGAGGACATATTCGGGCTTTATTGTTGTTGCTACAATTTTGACTTGAAAATGACCTTTTTAGAACTTGAGCTCCATATGAAAATTGTAGGCCTATGTCTTACCTTTCCATCCATATAAAGCAGACATAAATCTGAGATCTATAGCTCCAGATATCACCCAATTACCGAACAGTGTTCCGGTTTGGATTGCACCGACATCTCTTTTCTAATTTTGGTAATCTCTTTGCCCTTGCAATTTAAGTTCTTAAAGTCATCAATCAACCCTTTCATTTATGTGATAGGCCTGCATTTAAAATGAACATTCACCACAAATTATAGGTATCTTATATTATTAGATACATTATTATAAAACATATTTTAGTTAAGGAGTTATTGATACTTCAAGTGCAAAATGATGATATAAAACCATGATAAAAATGCACTTTTAAGTACTAATCACACCCCCCCAACCAGCTTATTACTAGTCCCTAGTAATCAAAGCGTTAAAATAGAAAAACAATTTGCAAATTTCACAAAGCAAGGTATTCATCATTTAACTTCCATTAATCTATCCAAATAAATAAACTCTCATTAAATTTATATATCTGCTCAATACCTCTTAACAAGATATTCATAAACCTTTCTTTTGTGCTCAATATATCAACACATAATTATGAGGCTTTTCTTGCAAGAAAACAAAATTTTTGTTCTAATGTTTAAGGTTAACTTCCTTGGGTTGAGATTATTATTTTTGTCTTTTTTTTTTCTTCTTGTTTTTTTTTTAATATATATACATATAATTTAAAAACACCAGGCATCTTTAACCCATGTAACGAGCTTTCGGCTAATGACTCCCAGACCAGTTGGTCTTGGGGCATTAGGTGTTAAGACACCCCTACGAGCTTAGTAACTCGGGTCGCAGATACTGATATGTAGATAGTGCAATGTTTGATTTCCTTAAGCTTTTCTCCTCAACCCATGTAACAAGCGTTGGGCTAATAGCTCCCAAGTGAGTTGACTTTAGGGTATTACGTGTTAAAACACCCCTTCGGGCTTAATTGCTTAGGTTAGGGAGGCTACGAAACCAAACTTATCTACATTTTTAATATTATCATTTTTTTTCTTTTTTTTCCTTTTTTTTTAATTATATACAATCCCTTTCCCTTAGTTGTTACCTTTAACAAAAGAACATAAATAATGTAATAATCCAATGTGCAACCCACAATCATATGTTAAAGTGTGTGTGTGAAAATTAAGGTTTAAGAATACATGTTAAATGAGTATATGAGCAGAATTAAGTGATAATAATGTGAGAGTTTGTAAATCTGAATATTTCAAGATGTATTATAATAGACCTTGTTAAGAATGGTTACTAAGATGCATCTCAAGAGTCACAAAAGAGCTCCTTTACTCTGCCATCCTAGTAACGACAATTATGCACATGTTTTATGAAATGAAAAACAATTTTTTTTTATCAACTACTACCCTCTCTCCCCAACCAAAATGAGACATTGTCCTCAATATTTAAAGGTAGAAAGATAGAGTATAGAAGATATCACCTGAAATAACGAACACTGACAAACCTGAAACACACTGAAACAAAAATAAGAAATAACAAAACACAATAATAAAACCAAAAGACACAAAAATTCACAAATGAAGGCTCAAATCCAATCTAAGTTTTTTACAGCTTTCCTTAGTTGACCAATTTATGTGACTTATGGAAGGATCAATTACAGGAATGAAGGATTGTAGTTGGTCAATTAATTGTTCAGCAGTAGTAGCAGAGATTATGATTTGTCGTGCAGAAGATGTTAGAAATTCCTGTTCCACAGCATGATCAAGAAAAGACAACAACTTATCATAATAACCATTAACATTTAACAAACCTATGGGTTTATAGTGAATATGCAGTTGAGCCCAAGAGGAAATATGAAAGATCTCTTCCAATGTACCTAGACCACCTGGTAAAACAATGAAGGCATCAGCATGGTTAAGCATTGCATTCATTCGAGCTGACATTGTGGAGACCTGAAGTTCCTCTCCAATTGTTTTTCCAATGATGTCCCCTTGTGCTAAAGCTTCGAGGACAACCCCCAAAACTTGACTACCTCCTAAAAATGCAGCTATTGACACTCCTCCGATTAACCCAAGACTACCTCCCCCATACACTAAATGAATCTTTCTCTCAGCTAGCACTTGACCAAGATGATTTGCTGATTCTAAAAACTCCTTTTCTTTCCCAGGACTAGATCCACCAAAAACACAAATATTTCTTATATGATGACTTGAGGAACTTGCCATTTCTACATACTTCTATATTTGTTGAATGTATGGGTTGAGTAGAAATGAAAGGAAGGAAGAGAGGGTTTTATAGATGAGAAATTAGAAAGGCAATCATAACACCTATATGTAGGCCAGCTGTAGTCTCACACACACTCTCTCTCTTTATTTATTTATTTATTTACTTTTGAAAAAGCATGTGTATGTACAAGTAGTTGTGATTGTGGCTCACATCTTCCCTTGGTTTTACGTCTAAGAACGGCTTAAACGCCCTCTATGGGTCGGGGATAGGCTTCCCATCCAGTTTTCTTAAAAACTAGCAAACAAGGTCTTTTTTAGTCAGATTCCCAAGACTAAGTCAATCATGTTCTTTATGAAATAGTGGCCATAAATCATGAATTGCACGATGCACATCTCCGCTAGGATGCGTCTCAAGAGTCAATAGAAGATTATCTAAAGACTCCTTACTCAGGCCATCCTTAATGAATAGTATTTTATCTTCACAGTTTATAGATACCATTCCTAAAGAACGACATTGTGTATTAGAAGTCCATCTAGCACATCGATGACAGACTTCTAGTCGTTTTGCACAACGTTTCTTTGCAAAAGTGCTTTTACCTGTTCCAAGCATGTGTCAAATGAAGGAATTAGAAGAGTCACCTGATAATCAGACCTTTGCTTCAATCAACCAGCGAATATCTTCAGGAATTCCATGATTCATTAACAATCTCAATCTTGCACATCTAGCATGGTAAATTTCTGTAATCGCATTCTCATTGTCAGGAATGAATTTTTGAAATATTTGATCAGGACAATATTTGAATAAGTTAGGGTCATCACAATAAAATTTCTTCACTTCGTTCAAAAACTTTTCTTTGTCTTGAGTGCTCCAATCAGCTGGCAAATCTCCTAAAGCAAGAAAATTGATATTTTTATCATACCAAGGCATTGGACTAAGAGAAAGTAAGGATTCGTTAGGAAAGTAATCATCGATTGGTATGATGTCAGATGTCGAATCTGTTGTCATTATTGACAAAAGATTCGCATCAACATTTTCGGTGCTTGTTTCATCCGTGATTTCTTCCTTAAAATAAATCATTTGCAAATCTTCAGATTCATCTAACTCATTTTTACTTAAAGTAGATTCAAGTGGATGATAAACTAATTCATCAATATGATCTATTTCTTGTAAATCATTATCATCTCCAGGTTGCTTGCAAATGTTGAAAATATTCATCTCCAATGTCATGTTTCCAAATGATAGCTTCATCAGTCCATTCCTACAATTAATCAATGCGTTAGAGGTTGCAAGAAACGGACGTCCTAAAATAACAGGAAATGAATTACATGCTTCAACAGGTTCTGTGTCCAAGACAATAAAATCCACAGTATAAATGAATTTATCGACTTGTACTAACACATCTTCAATTATTCCTCTAGGCACTTTTATAGATCTATCAGCAAGTAAAAGAGTTATAGAAGTTGGTTTTAACTCACCTAGATTGAGACTCTGAAAAACTGAATATGGAAGTAAATTCACACTAGCACCGAGATCAAGTAAGATTTGTCGTGCAGAAGATGTTAACAAGTTCATTCATGATTATAACTTATGTTAACAACAAATCAAGTTCTTTTCATAGCTCAGGTGTCGGTTATACCATACAGTATGAACTATGAAAGTGCCAAGCATTTGTTGTATCCAAATATATCCAAATAAATAAACTCTCGTTAAAATATATCCAAATAAATAAACTCTCGTTAAATTTATATACCTGCTCAATACCTCTTAACAAGATATTCATAAACCTTTCTTTTGTGCTCAATGTATCAACACATAATTATGAGGCTTTTCTTGGAAGAAAACAAAATTTTTGTTCTAATGTTTAAGGTTAACTTCCTTGGGTTGGGATTATTATTTTTGTTGTTTTTTTTTAAAAATATATATACATATAATTTAAAAACACCATGCGTCTTTAACCAATGTAACGAGCTTTCGGCTAATGACTCCCAGACCAGTTGGTCTTAGGGCATTAGGTGTTAAGACACCCCTACAAGCTTAGTAACTCGGGTCGCAGATACTGGTATGTAGATAGTGCAATGTTTGATTTCCTTAAGCTTTTCTCCTCAACCCATGTAACAAGCGTTGGGCCAATAGCTCCCAAGTCAGTTGACTTTAGGGTATTAGGTGTTAAAACACCATTTCGGGCTTAATTGCTTAGGTTAGGGAGGCTACGAAACCGAACTTATCTACATTTTTATTATTATCATTTTTTTTTCTTTTTTTTTTAATTATATACAATCCCTTTCTCTTAGTTGTTACCTTTAACAAAAGAACATAAATAGTGTAATAATCCAATATGCAACCCACAATCATATGTTAAAGTGTGTGTGTGTGAATTAAGGTTTAAGAATACATGTTAAAGAAGTATATGAGCAGAATTAAGTGATAACAATGCGAGAGTTTGTAAACCTGAATATTTCAGGAAGTGATGTGCATCATGGGAATGATAATCCATCTCGTAAAGGTAAATCAAATATGCAAGAGGATTCAGATGGTCCAATGACAAGAGCGAGAGCAAAACAACTACAAAGGACCTTGACGAGTCAGATTGGAATGATTGAAGCTGCGTCGGAGTTAAAATTTGGCAATCAGTTTCAAATTGGTTCAAGGGTGCTTATTTGCCTACAATTGGAGCTTAAAGATGGGAAGAGCTTTGCCTACAATTGGAGTCGGAGTTAAAATTTGGCAATCAGTTTCAAATTGGTTCAAGGGTGCTTATTTGCCTACAATTGGAGCTTAAAGATGGGAAGAGCCCTTAATGGTTCTTTTGATGCTGGACTACTTGAATTTGAGTTGATAATGCAAATAAGTTAAGAAATTGATGTTGTTTACGTCAGAACAGTAGATAAATTTGAACCCGAATTTGAAGTGATCCATTGCATGTGAAAACAAGACTAATCTAGGTGGATTTCAAGTTCAGAACGTGATCTTTCCAGATTGTCCAACCATGATTGCATTGGACTTTTGTGCAACAGGTTAGAGAGGATCAGTTACGAAGCCAACAAAAGGAGGTGCAATCACGTAAGGGGCTGTTGTAGCCAAAAAAGGCGATATCAAACAGGCATTAGCTTTGACGAGGGTTGTTTTCATGATCTGGGCAAAGCAATTGCTACAAGTAGAAGGACTGGACTTACCAACACAGATTAAGGAATTGCTAGAAGAATTTAAAGATGTGTTTCTAGATGAATTACCTAAAGGGTTACCGCCTATTCGTGGAATTGAGCATCAAATTGATTTGGTGCTGGGAGCTTCACTTCCTAATAGACCAGCATACAGATGTAATCCAGCGGAAGCAAAAGAGATTCAAAGGCACGTTGGTGAGCTTGTAGAGAAGGGCTATGTTCGAGAATCACTTAGTCCATGTTCCGTACCTACTTTGCTTGTACCAAAGAAAGATGGTACCATGAGGATGTGTATGGACAGCCGTGCTATCAACAAAATAACAGTTAAGTATCAATTTCCTATACCCAGACTTGATGATTTGCTTGATGAGTTGCATGGTGCTGCATTGTTTTCTAAAGTCGATTTGATGAGTGGTTATCACCAAATTAGAATGAAAGAGGGAGATGAATGGAAAACAGCATTTAAAACTAAACAGGGGTTATATGAATGGATGGTAATGCCGTCTGGGTTATCTAATGCGCCTAGTACATTTATGAGGCTTATGAATCATGTTTTGAGGAAGTATATTGGGCTGTTTGTTGTAGTATATTTTGACGATATCCTAGTGTATAGCAAGACCTTTGCTGATCATGTGAAGCATCTTAGAGTTGTGTTTGAAACTTTGCGAGATTCTAAGTTGTATGGGAAACTCACAAAGTGTTACTTCTGTAAAGAAAGTGTCGTGTTTCTTGGATATATTATCTCTAGCAAGGGAGTTAAGGTTGATGAGGAGAAAATTGAGGCAATTCAGGACTGGCCAAAACCTGCTAGTATTGCTGATGTGAGGAGTTTTCATGGTTTAGCTTCTTTCTACAGGCGATTTGTGAAAGATTTCAGCTCTATTGTTGCTCCTATGACAGAATGCTTGAAAAAAGGAAACGAGTTCAGATGGAGTGCAGATGCTCAGAAAGCTTTTGAGCTAATTAAAGAAAAGTTGTGTACTGCTCCAGTTTTAGCACTTCCAAACTTTGCTAAAACATTTGAAATAGAGTGTGATGCTTCTGGAGTTGGAATTGGGGCTGTTTTGATGCAAGAAAAGAGGCCGATTGCATTCTTCAGTGAAAAGTTAAATGGAGCACGTTTGAACTACTCTATTTATGACAAGGAGTTCTATGCTTTGATTCGAGCTCTGGAGGTATGGCAGCACTACTTGTTGCCAAAAGAATTCGTTATTCATACTGATCATGAATCCTTGAAGTATCTTAAGGGGCAAAGCAAGCTGAATCGAAGACATGCTAAATGGGTGGAGTTTATGGAGTCATTTCCTTATGTCATAAAGTACAAGAAAGGGCAAGTTAATGTGGTTGCTGATGCTCTTTCTAGGAGGTATGCACTGATCTCTATGTTGAATGCAAGGCTGATGGGTTTTGAACAAGTGAAGGATCAATACGCTAATGATTCCTACTTTGCTAATGTGGTTACCGAATGTGCAAAGGGAGCTTGTGATGGGTTCTTTATGCATGAAGGTTACTTGTTCAAAATGGGCAGAATGTGTATTCCTTCAGGTTCATTACGGGAGTTGCTTGTGCGAGAGGCTCATGGTGGTGGTCTTAGTGGTCATTTTGGGGAGAAGAAGACTTATGAGTTGCTGAAAGAACATTTCTTTTAGCCTAGCATGTTACGGGATGTGCACAAGGTGATTGAGAGATGTGCTATTTGCAAGAAAGCTAAGGGTAAAGAGAATGCATATGGGTTGTATATGCCGTTGCCTATTCCAGAGCAACCGTGGATGGATGTTAGCATGGACTTTGTACTGGGGTTACCGAGAACACAGCGTGGAAAGGATTCAATAATGGTTGTGGTTGATCGATTCTCCAAAAGACACCATTTCATTCCTTGCAACAAAACTGACGATGCTGTACATGTAGCTGATTTGTTCTTTCAAGAGATTGTTCGTTTGCATGGAGTTCCTAAAAGCATTGTCTCTGATCGTGATACAAAGTTCTTAAGCTACTTTTGGAAGACTCTTTGGAGGAAGCTAGGAACGAAGTTACTTTTCAGTACGGCATGTCATCCACAAACTGAGGTAGTAAACCGAACTTTATCTTCTTTGTTACGAGCTGTTATACATAAGAATTTGAAGAGTTGGGATACTTGTTTGCCTATTGTGGAGTTTGCATATAATCGTAGTGTGCATGGGGCTACAAAATTTTCACCATTTGAGGTCGTGTATGGCTTTAATCCTTGTGTTCCTATTGATCTTGTTCATATTCCAATTGATGAGAGGACATCTCTGGATGGAATTAGAAAGGCAGAATTGATGAAGAAACTACATGAGCAGGTTTGATTACATATTGAGGAGAAAACAACAAAGTATGCTAAACAAGATAACAAGGGGCGAAAAATGGTTAGGTTTGAACCTGGTGATCTTGTTTGGATTCATCTTAGTAAGGGCAGATTTCCAAGCAAACACAAGTCCAAGTTGATGCCAAGAGCTGATGGTCCATTTCGGATTATAGAGAAGGTGAATGATAATGCGTATAAGGTAGATCTTCCTGGTGATTACAATGTATCAGCTACTTTTAATGTGAAAGACTTGACTCCATACTTGGATGATGACGACGATTATGATTTGAGGACAAATCATTATCAACCCGGGGCTGATGATGTGCATCATGGGAATGATAATCCATCTCGTAAAGGTAAATCAAATATGCAAGAGGATTCAGATGGTCCAATGACAAGAGCGAGAGCGAAACAACTACAAAGGACCTTGACGAGTCAGATTGGAATGATTGAAGCTGCGTCGGATTTAAAATTTGGCAATCAGTTTCAAATTGGTTCAAGTGTGTTTGTTTGCCTACAATTGGAGCTTAAAGATGGGAAGTTTGCCTACAATTGGACTGCGTCGGAGTTAAAATTTGGCAATCAGTTTCAAATTGGTTCAAGGGTGCTTATTTGCCTACAATTGGAGCTTAAAGATGGGAAGAGCCCTTAATGGTTCTTTTGATGCTGGACTACTTGAATTTGGGTTGATAATGCAAATAAGTTAAGAAATTGATGATGTTTACGTCAGAACAGTAGATAAATTTGAACCCGAATTTGAAGTCATCCATTGCTTGTGAAAACAAGACTAATCTAGGTGGATTTCAAGTTCAGAACGTGACCTTTCCAGATTGTCCAACCATGATTGTATTGGACTTTTGTGCAAGAAGTTATAGCCATTTTAAATTTGGTTTGTTTATGTTTCAATTAATGTCAGAAAATGTGTGCTAGTGTAATTTTTTTTTGTGGTAAGTTGACGTATATATTAAAGGAAAATGATACAAAGATTATAAGGGCCATACTGGGATTTACAATGAGAACAGAAATGTAAAACAACAGATGGCTACAGGCTAGCCACCGAACAGAAAACTCAAGACCTAACTTGATTAGTTAGGGAAACCAATACACAATCAGCTAAATATCAATTGAAGAATCTATGTTATTGACCCTCCAAGCTCGTTGGATCCTTTTATTTTCTTCTGTTGGTAGGACGTTCCTCATCAAATCAAGCTTATCACGGATGATACATTTGATTTGATGAAAGACCAAATTTTGAGTTCTAGGTATTCCAGCAAAGGTCCTTGCATTCCTTTCTTGCCAAAAATGATACACTGTAGCTGCAAAACTGAGTTTACAAGAAAAATTGATGAAACTTTTGCCATGCCAAGTGACAGTAGCCCATCGAATCCATTCATCCCATCCTTTTGTCATTCTTGGAATGTTGCATCTGTCACAAACATCCCACCAGATCGCTTTAGTATAGGAGCATTCAAAGAACAAGTGGTTGTGATCTTCGTTATTACGGAGACAAAGCGAGCATCTATTGGGACCATGTATACCAAATCGATGGAGTCTATCTTGAGTTGTGAGTTTCTGTTGGACAGCCACCCATAGAAGAAACGAATGTCTTGGAACAGCATTCTTGAACCACACAATGTCATGCCATTCAACTATCGGATGATGAAATCTTAGTTGTTCCCAACGTACTTTGATCAAGAATCTGTGATTTGGTGAATCCAGCCAAGCAATCTCATCCTTTTGCCCTATCATAGGATTAGAATTGGAAGGAATAGCTTCTACAATGGGGCGCCAGCCAATATCTTGAGTGGTAGGAATTTTCCATTCTGAGTTATGAATCAGCATATTCACCTTCGCGTTCTTTTCCATAACTGAATCATAAATGAATATGTCGCCGTAAGAATCCGCGAGCGGGCTGTGAGGATGCCAATTGTCAAACCATAGAGAATTTGGCATTTGGCAATCACAGATTCTTGTAAAGAAGCATTTGGCAATACTTGCAATTGCAAGTAAACATAATGAAAAGATCAGGATTTTTGTAAGCCCTACATACAGCTATTTCATGTTGGATCCCAATTAAAAAAAAAAAAGAACAATAACCTTCCTAATAGTGCTACCCTCAACATCCCCTCTAAGAACAACTTCATTATAAACTTCAATTCTAAGATCTTTTTCATTAGCTCTAATGTAATCAAGTCTATCTTTCTCAACCTTAACAAACGCATCAGCCAGAAACTGCTAGTACAATTGACCACCCTTGATTATTAGATAAGCATAAAAAGCTCTCATTAGAACCCTTTGGCTTTTCTGTGAAGTTTTGTGCTCCTTATTTGCAAGCATGATGTTGCACCGATAGCCATCTTAAGGAAACAAAAAAGGATACTAAAGAGCCATAAACTTTAGATGCAACTTTGATATCCTCTACAAAGAATCAAAATAACTTTGAATAAAAATGTCACGTTCAGAATAGAAAGCTCCCAATATCCCCAACAGTCAAACCACTACTATTATTTGATGATGGTTCATCATATTGCCCTCGGTCATTACCTCTCTTACTAAGTAAGCTTAGTGTGTAGTTTGGACAACTAGCATTTGCCAGCCTTTGCTTTGCACTCTAAAAGAGCTTAACTACATCATTTGTTTCATCAAGCATTTTTTAATGTTTGTGAACTACATCCTCCTTCAAATCCAAAGCTAAATTTCCTCTTATAAATGGTGCTAGCCTGCTTATAGCTTCATCCCTACCGTCATAAATGTAAAGTTACGTGAATTTTTGTGAATCATCACCGGAGGGTAAAAACGAGCCCATTAAATGGTGGCAATCACCATTAATCTTAAAGACATATGTGTCCAATTGGTTATTAACGGTATGATTGACCTTGCACCCATAAATGGAAAGGAAAACATTGAATTGTAAGCTCGAATATTGGCTCAAAATTTCTTAGAAAATGTTCTATTGTCAGGGTTTAACAATTCATCAAGGAATTTAGGTGTTTATCACATGGCTAGCAAGGAAACTTTCCCATTAGACAACAATATGAGAAAACAAGTTAAGTTCTTGAGGACCATGGAAAACGCTTTTGGACATAGAAAAGAGAACCTTAGTGCCCACATGCAAATGTTTTATCACCAAAATTAACATATTCATCAGAAACTTATGAGAAATCATAAATTTGGTGTGTTAATCTTGATAGAAAGCTAAGATATAGAACTAAAATATTCATAAGAGTCCAAGACTCAATTCCGTGATTTTGGAGTTTTAGCATTAAAAGAGCAGTCGAAATCTATCCTGTAGCTGAGGCACTATTCAGTGTTCAATCCATATCTCGAGTTTTAGAATTTTAAATTAGCTCATTTTTCTTTTGGTCCTTTCATGCAGACCACTTTTCCAAATTATGATCGTAGCAATGCCATTTTGTTCAAAACAAAATCCATACCTAAACCACCAAGTCCACTAAGTCATCAATTGGCTAATAATTCAATAGTTAATTACCAAATAAATAGTTCTTTTTAGCTTATAAAAAAGACATTTGCAATACATTTAAGCATCTTGGTTTTTAGATCAAGATTATTTTCTTGCTTTCTCTCTTTATAATGTTCAAGTTTTCTTTCATGTTATATTAATCTCTATTTCACACTTTTCATTTCCTTTTACTAAGTTAACTTATATCACAATCATGTTTCTCTTCTTCATGATGTTTAGCTAAGTTTATTAAGTTAAGGTAAAAAGGTTTCACTAATGGCTTTAGAATAAGTGTAATATAAACTCAACATGTACTTCAATGCTTATATTCAAGAAAGTTTGCTATTAATATGTCTTATCATTTTTATCTTATCAATTTTTAATTCCTTACTTTTATTTTTATTTTTTTGGTAAGTTAATTTTTAATTCCTTACTTATTAAATAGTTAATCTAGATTTATGTTGTACACACTTGGTATAATAGATGTTTGATCCTTCATATTTTTTGGTCGACATCGTTGTTATGAAAGGAACCTCATTTGTTGTAAACATAAATTAGCATCATGAATACCTGACAATATTTAAAAGTATGGTGCTACTTAAATAAAATATTTAATATGATCATGTTAATAATTTACAATGAGCTATCAATAAAAAAATCATTCGATTAATAAAAATAGTTTATACTTTACTTATTTGAAATACCATTAGTGGATCCTCTAACTTTGACAACTGTTTTTATCATTGTTTAATCCTTACATCAATATCACATCACAAAACTCTCTTCAACTCCTTTTTCTGTTATTATTCTCTTAAAATCTTTTTTTATTTATATTTTATATAGTTGACCTCCCTGTGGATCGATCCTGGTTTTGTCGGATTATTTATTACTATGATACTTTTGCACTTGGGAGAAGACATCAATTATTTGCTCATGTCAAGTTCTTAACACCATTGCTAGGGAGGTAAATTATTGTATAAATTATATATTTTATTTTATTTTTCTTTTCACTTTTATTGTTTGTCTAATTTTGTTTCTTCCCTTTTTTTCTTTTTCTTTCCTTCTGCACTTGCATAAGAGTTTGGTCACGCGCATTAAGTGATAGACTTTCTAGGAAATCTTTAACTTCATTTGAAAACATGCCCGGAGAAGATAAGTCACTTCATAATGAGAATAATCATGTTAGTACAATTAGAGACCATATGAATCCAACAAGTGCACCATCATGTATATTTTTCCCTCCTAATGCATATCACTTCAATTTTAAGCTAGGCGTTATTCAACTTTTATCTTCACAACAATTAGAGACCACATGAATCCAACAAGAACAATTGTACCATCATGTATAGTTTTTCCTCCTAAGCATCTCACTTCAATTTTAAGTCGAGTATTATTCAACTTTTACCTACTTTTCATGGCTTAGATATAGAAAATTCGTACTTGCATTCGAGAGAATTTGAAAAGGTTTGTAATACTTTTGATGCGAACCTCGTGATCACATGGTCACGCAATCCACATGCAAAGACGCCAATTCCCGAAAAGCCAAGTAAATCAGGTTTGATAGGAGTGTGACACAAAGATAACTTGTACCTAAGCACCAGCACTATTGAAAACGGAAACCCCCACCCAACGAATATTGATTCGCGAACGAGAAGTATAAGGATGGAAACCCCTACCCAACGAATATTGATTCGCGAACGAGAAGTATAAGGATGATGCCACGAAGACAGTTGTTCTTCGACAGTTGTCATTGGACCATCTGAATTCTCTTGCATATTAAATTTAGCTTTATAAGATTGATACGATCCAAGCAAGGTCAAATTTGAATTTTGATGTAAAATGTGCACCTATCCAATTTTACGGCAATAGTCATAATTCTCAATCCAACCGTTGGATCGAGCTAAAAGTTTACGTGGAGTCTCCTGACATATTTTATTACCTTGGGTTAAAATTGAAGGTCAATCAGAGTTCAGGAAGATATCTGAATACGGGTCACCAAAGGCTATACGGATTTTGTTATTTACTTCCTTTTGACTTGTGGACTTCCTATTTGGCTAGGATTCTTTTCCTAAAGGGATGTGGCAGCTTATTTTGGAAATATACTAATTCTGCAAGGATGTTTAATGGGCTGCAACATAGTTTCCAAGTGGCAAGGATTCATAATTATTTCAGAATCCTTTTCTTACAAGGATTCCTTATTCATCCGAGCTACAAAAGGAAAGAAGACTTTAGAATACATTCTACCTTCAGATCAGATTTTCTAGTCTATTTGGGACTTTTTAATGGTGACAAATCTGATTCTAGCATATTTAGGATAGTAATTTTCGGATTTTTATATTTTTATTATTTTCTTCATAGTCTTTGGGTTATTATTACTTATTTGGGTCAATTGTAAGTGGGCTACATATAAGTCCACCTAAGGGGGGTTCATTAGGGTTTCTTTTAAGTCTAGAATCACTATAAATAGAGGCATAACCAAACATGTAGAGGAAGACTATTCAGATAAATAAAACTTCTTGTTTGCTGCACTTTGTGTGTATGTGTGTTGGCGAGATAATCTCCCTTCCTTGGTTCTCTAAAGAACTGAAAATGACTTATCGAAGAACAATTGTCTTTGTGGCGTCATCCTTATACTTCTCGTTCGCGAATCAATATTCGTTGGGTGGGGGGTTTCCGTTTCCAATAGTGCTGGTGCCTAGGTACAAGTTATCTTTGTGTCACACTCCTATCAAACCTGATTTACTTGGCTTTCCGGGAATTGACGTCTTTCGTGTGGGTTGCGTGACCATGCACATTGGGCTTCATTTGGAACGTATGTTCTCCTTCGGGATGGGGTGGTGTGTTATTTTGATCTGACATAATAGTACCTCCAAAAATTGGTTAACAGTAAAAAAAAAATTATCCTCACGTTGCTCGTGTTTCGCTCAGACACTCTTTATATTCTCACACGCTCATATCTCTCGTCTCACTTTCTTGCAATTCTTGCGAAACTGAAACCAGCACCAAATAAAACCAACTTAGCAGCGCAATCTAAATATATGTACATATATGACTAAAGAAGCAATCAAAACCAGAAAACAAGCAAAACAAAATTGTGATGATAGTCTCGCAAGTAGCTAGCTAGTCTCTCCGAAATAGGAACGAAACTGAAGACTTGAATAAAACATAAATGAAATATGCAAAAAATGATAAAACAGCACCCAAATGTGGTGGATGTGTTGAAAATATGCTGCAGGAAATGAAAACAATAGAAAGAAAATAAATTTCAAAAGTTGACGCAAAATAGACTCGTTTATGGTGAGTTAAGTCTCAATCTGAAACCTCAAGTGAATGATATCCAATTGAGCTACAATTTCAGATATAGTACAATATCAACCCAAATAGAATAAATTTAAATTTTGAGAAAATTTTGATATGGTTTGATATTCCGACGCAAAAAGGTTATGAACAAGAACTAATTAGACCTGAAATTGAAAACCAGAGCAAACGATATCACATTGATGCCAAACCTAATATGTGACATTAGTAGGTCCCCCGGTAATAACATTAGCAAATCTTAGCTAATTCCAAGTTGATTTGGTGCAGTTTTTCCTTGTTTAGTTTTTTGTGGCAGAAACCAATACACATCTTTTTGAACTATTTTCTTTTCTTTTCTTTTCTTTTTTATGCTACTAATATATTTTGGACAGTAACCAAATAAAATAACTAATTTTTTGATATGCTGCAAAATCAAGGAGAAGAAGAAATTGGACACTAAGGAATTTTTGCGGAAACAACAAGAAACGAAAATTTCAGAAGAATATAACCTAATTAATGGAGCCATGCTCTGATACCAAATGATGCTAACCTTGTGACCACGTGGTACGCAACCCACATGCAAAGACGCCAATTCCCAGAAATTCGAGGAAATCAGATTCGATAGGAGTGTAGCACAAAGATAACTTATACCTAGGCCCTAGCACTATTGCAAACAAAAAGCCCCCCCCACCCAATAAATATTGATTCACGAATGAGAAGTATAAGGATGATGCCACGAGGCCAGTTGTTTGTTGAAAAGTCGTTTTCAGTTTTTTAGAGAACCAAAGGATATTATCCCACCAACACACAACTAGTGCAGCAAAGAACTTTATTGATTTGAAAATTACATACCTTTACATGTTCGGTTATGCCTTTATTTATACTGACTATAAACTTATATGAAACCCATTTATAATTGAGCCGAATACTTATAATAACCCAAAAACTAAGAAGAAAATAACAAAAATACTAAAAATAAAAAATATCATCCTAAATATGTTAGAATCAGATTTGTCACCCTTAAGAACTCCTAAACAAACTAGAAAAAATCTGATTTGAAAAAATTATGTTGCTGCCTCCCTTTGATGTCCTTGATTAGCTTGGATTTCCTTGGACAAATAAGAAACAAATTTCCTCTTTTGTTTCTGATTTAATTACTTTCCTTCATAAGTTTGGAAAAGTATTAAATAGTCCTCCCCTCTTTAGGAATAGGATATGGCCAACTTCCTTACTTAACTAGGAGAATGAATTGCTGGCTCTTTATCCTTGTAGTATTAGGAGAAATAACAAGCCTAACAAGGCTGATATTGGGTCGGACATATCAACCCCTTGTTCCACACGAATTGGGTTCTTCTTGGACTTGAATTAGATGAATTAAAGGTTGTCCTTTATGCTCCTTAAATATCCCATGCCGCTTTAGGTCCATTTCGCTTCATGTATTGTGAATAAGCCCATTCAATGCTTCTTTAACCTTCTTTGCTCTAGCTCTTATGATTAGCCCCAATTGGCACCTCTAATGGACCGTTGGCATGATTATTATTTTTTTTGGTATGTTGACATATGTATGAAAAGAAGAAGATACAAAAATTATAAGGGGCATACCCCAGATTTACAATAAGAACATAAACATAAAACAACAGATGGCTATAGGCTAGCCACCAAACAGCAAACTGAGACCTAACTAGATTCTTTAGGGAAAAATACAACCAGGTAAATATCAAATGAAGAATCTATGTTATTTACCCTCCAAGCTCTTTGGATCCCTTTGTTTTCTTCTAGTGGTAGAACGCCCCTCATCAAATCGAGCTTATCGCGGATGATACATTCGATTTGATCAAAGACTAAATTCCGAGTTTTAGACATTCTTGCAAAGGTTCTTGCATTCTGTTCTTGCTAGATATAATACACTGTAGCTGCGAAGCTCAGTTTATGAGAAAAATTGACGAAACTTTTCACATGCAATGGATGACTTCAAATTCATCTGTTGTTCTAACAATAAACAACATCAATTCCTTAACATATTTGCATTATTTGTCCAAATTCAAGTAGCCCAGCATCAAAAGAACAATTAAGGGCGCTTCCCATCTCCAAGTTCTAATTGTAGGCAAATAAGAACCCTTGAACAAATTTCAAACTAATTGCTAATTTTTAACTTTGACACAGCTTCAATCATTCTAATTTGACTCGTCAAGGCCTTTTGTAGTTGTTTCGCTCTCGCTCTTGTCATTGGACCATTTGAATCCTGTTGCATATTAAATTTAGCTTTACGAGATAGATTATCATTGCCATGATGCACATCATGGCCACTAATTTAATAGTTAATTATCAAATGAATAGTTCTTTTAGCCTATCAAAAGAGGCATTTGCAATACATGTAGATATCTTGGTTTGTAGATTAAGATTATTTTCTTGTTTTCTCTCTTTGTAATGTTCAAGTTTTCATGTTATATTAATCTCTTATTTATACTTTTCATTTCCTTTACTATACTTAGTTAACTTATATTATAATCATGTTTCGATTTTGTTTATTCATATTTATCTTCTTTTTAATGTTTAGCTAAGTTAATTATGTCAAGGTCAAAACTAATATAGTGTTAGAATAAGTGTAATATAAACTCAACATGGTCTTTATTGCTTATATTCAAGAAAGTTTGCTATTAACATATGCTGCGAACCTTGTGATCACGTGGTCACAAAACCCACAATTAAAATTACAATCTGATACCGGAATGCTGAAATAGGTCTGATAGGAGTGTGATACAATGAAAACTTGTCCTAAGGCACTAGCAGTCTTAGAACAAGTAGAGTGACACCACAAAACTAGTTAATCTTCAAAAAGTCAAATTCAGTTCGTTCAAGAATTGAAAAATGTAAGAATCACCATCACAAATTAAAACTAAAAAATTTAAAAGTAATAATCATCAAAGGTTGCTGAAATTTAGGTTACATGTGTCTAAATAGTTATTAAAAGTAGCCCCAATGGGTCTACCCTTATAGGTTGAACTGACCCATATATAAAACTAACCCAAAAACCTAAACTAAAAAACCCATAACCTGATCCAAACAAGCCTTGGATCCTAACTCAAAACAAAGTTTTAATTAAGCCCAAACATTAAATACCAGTAGCCCTTCTTTACTTGTGTAGCTAGGTTGAATAAAGAATCCTTATAAGAAAAGGATTTTGAAACATTAATGAATCCTTGTCAAATAGGAAGTCAAAAGGAAGTAAATTATTTGGTTGTGTCATCAATCTTAGTATAAAAACAATGGAAGAAATATCATATAGGGTCAATGTTTTATGGTTTGAGTTGAATATATACAATGATAGAAAAAGACATTGAAATATCATCTAGTGATTCTTGGTTTCGTCAAATCACAGATTCTCGGTCAAAGTAGCTTGGGAGCAACGAAGAATTCATCGTCCGATGGTTGAATGGCATGACATTGTGTGGTTCAAGAATTCTGTTCCTAGACATTCATTTCTTCTATGGGTGGCTGTCCAACAAAAGCTCACAACTCAAGATAGACTTCATCGGTTTGGTATACATGGTCCCAATAGATGATCACACTGTCTCTGCAACAATGAAGATCACAACCACTTATTTTTTGAATGCCCTTATACTAAAGCGATTTGATATTTAGCTGGTTGTATTGGTTTCCCAAATGAATCTAGTTAGGTCTCAGTTTTTTGTTTGATAGCTAGACTGTAGCCATCTGTTGTTTTACGTTTCTGTTCTCATTGTAAATCTGAGGTATGCCCCTTATAATCTTTGTATCTTCTTCTTTTAATACATACATCAACTTACTAAAACAAGACATAGAAAAAAAACTTTAATATTTTCTTTTCTTCTATGCTCTGCTTCTACCCTTTCATAACAATTTATAATGAGCTATTAATGACAAATTGATGCGAACCTCGTGATCACATGGTCATGCAACCCACACGCAAAGACACCAAGTAAATCAGGTTTGATAGGAGTGTGACACAAAGATAACTTGTACCTAGGCACCAGCACTATTGGAAACGGAAACCCCCCACCCAACGAATATTGATTCGCGAGCGAGAAGTATAAGGATGACGCCACGAAGACAGTTGTTCTTCGATAAGTCGTTTTTCAGTTCACTAGAGAACCATGGAAGGGAGATTATCTCACCAACACACACACACACACAAAGTGCAGCAAACAAGAAGTTTTATTAATTTGAATGGTCTTTTCTTACATGTTTGGTTATGCCTCTATTTATAGTGATTCTAGACTTAAAAGAAACCCTAATGAACCCCCTTAGGTGGACTTATATGTAGCCCACTTACAATTGACCCAAATAAGTAATAATAACCCAAAGACTATGAAGAAAATAATAAAAATATAAAAATCCGAAAATTACTATCCTAAATATGCTAGAATCAGATTTGTCACCGTTAAGAAGTCCCAAATAGACTAGGAAATCTGATCTGAAGATAGAATGTATTCTAAAGTGTTCTTTCCTTTTGTATCTCGGATGAATAAGGAATCCTTGTAAGAAAAGGATTCTGAAATAATTATGAATCCTTGCCACTTGGAAACTATGTTGCAGCCCATTAAACATCCTTGTAGAATTAGTATATTTCCAAAATAAGCTGCCACATCTCTTTAGGAAAAGAATCCTGGCCAAATAGGAAGTCCACAAGTCAAAAGGAAGTAAATAACAAAATTCGTACAGCCTCTGGTGACCCGTATTGAGATACCTTCCCGAACTCCGATTGACCTGAAATTTTAATCCAAGGTAATGCAATATGTCAGGAGGCGCCACGTAAAATTTCAGCTCGATCCAACGGTCGGATTGAGAATTATGACTATTGCTGTAAAATTGGATAGTTGCACATTTTACATCAAAATTCAAATTTGACCTTGCTTGGATCGTATCATTTTTTTTTTTGGTAAGTTGATGTATATATTAAAGGAAAACGATAGAAAGATTAAAGGGGCATACCCCAGATTTACAATGAGAACAGAAGTGTAAAACAACAGATGGCTACAGGCTAGCCACCGAACATGAAACTCAAGACCTAACTTGATTCGTTAGGGAAACCAATACAACCAGCTAAATATCAAATGAAGAATCTATGTTATTGACCCTCCAAGCTCGTTGGATCCTTTTATTTTCATCTGTTGGTAGGACGTTCCTCATCAAATTAAACTTATCACGGATGATACATTCGATTTGTTGACAGACCAAATTCTGAGTTCTAGATATTCCGGCAAAGGTCCTCGCATTCCTTTCTTGCCAGATATGATACACTGTAGCTGAAAAACTGAGTTTACGAGAAAAATTGATGAAACTTTTGCCATGCCAAGTGACAGTGGCCCATCGAATCCATTCATCCCATCCTTTTGTCATTCTTGGAATGTTGTATCTGTCACAAACATCCCATCAGATCACTTTAGTATAGGAGCATTCAAAGAACAAGTGGTTGTGATCTTCGTTATTGTGGAGACAGAGTGAGCATCTATTGGGACCATGTATACCAAATCGATGAAGTCTATTTTGAGTTGTGAGTTTCTGTTGGACAGCCACCCATAGAAGAAACGAATATCTTGGAACAGCATTCTTGAACCACACAATGTCATGCCATTCAACCATCGGATGATGAAATCTTAGTTGTTCCCAAGCTACTTTGATCGAGAATCTGTGATTTGGTGAATCCAGCCAAACAATCTCATCCTTTTGCCTTATCATAGAATTAGAATTGGAAGGAATAGCTTTTACAATGGGGCGCCAGCCAATAGCTCAATCTCATCATTTTGCCCTATCATAGGATTAGAATTGGAAGGAATAGCTTCTACAATGGGGTGCCATCCAATAGCGTGAGTGGTAGGAATTTTCCATTCTGAGTTATGAATCAGCATATTCACCTTCGCGTTCTTTTCCATACCTGAATCATAGATGAATCTGTCGCCGTAAGAATCTGCGAGCGGGCTGTGAGGATGCCAATTGTCAAACCATAGAGAAGTTGTCCTGCCATCCCCTATGATGTACTTCATCTTCGGCCATGCTAAGGATCTGAGCTTTAGAATCTTTCTCCATGCCCAAGAGCAATTCTGTGGCGTCTTGATTGTCCAGAAATTCCTACCTCGCAACAGATTACATCTGATCCAAGTAGACCAGATTGAGCCATCTGAGTCATTGCACAGGTTCCAAATGTGTTTCAATAAAGCAATCTTGTTCCATTCTGTTATCCTTTTTATTCCTAGCCCCCCCTCCTTTTTTGGAAGACATACCTGATCCCAAGCCACTTTAGCCCCAGTAGTTCTCATATCTGAACCTGACCAAAGAAAGGATCTCATAATTTGCTCCACACTTTTTATGACTTGCCCAGGTAAGAGGAAGAGAGATGCCCAATAGACTTGGATGGAAAATAAAACTGAATTAATCAGTTGTACTCGTCCTGCATACGAGAGTGTTCTACAAGTCCAATGTCGAACTTTAGAGGTGATTCGATCCACGAGACCCTTACAATAAACAGCCTTTAGTCTGGACGAGATAAGAGGCACTCCCAAATATTTTATAGGGAGCTCCCCCCCTGCAAACCCAAGAATACGAATAATTTCTTTTCTCTCAGCATTTAACACATCGCTTAAGAAGATGTCACTTTTATTTGGATTTGGATACAGACCTGATAAATCTTGAAACTTTGTGAGCACAGTTTTGATCATACGAATTGAGTTTACATCTCCTTTGCTAAAAATCATCAAGTCGTCAGCAAAACAAAGATGAGAAATGTTGTCCTTCTTGCATCTCCAGTGGAACTTGAAGTTTTGGTTAGCACTCATCTTGCAGAATAGCCCCGAAAGGATTTCCATACATAGGACAAACAAATATGGAGAAAGTGGATCCCCTTGTCTCAGCCCTCTCCCCCCTGGAAAATAACCTGCAAGCTCACCATTGATGTTGATAGAGAATTGACATGATGTAACACAAACCATGATCCAATCAATGACTCTTCTAGGGAATCCCATTTTTCTTAACGTAGCGTCAACGAAATCCCACCGAACTGAGTCATAAGCCTTCATCAGATCTACTTTCATAGCACAACGGGCAAGTCCCATAGATTTATGATAGCCTTTCATTAGTTCCTGAGACAAAAGAATGTTGTCGCTAATTCTCCATCCAGAGATAAAAGCAGTCTGATACGGACCTACTAAGGATGGCAAAACAGCTTTGATTCTCCCAGCTAGAATCTTAGACATGCATTTGTACACGGTATTGCAGCAAGATATACGACAAAAATCTGTCAACCTCGTAGGATTGGCAACTTTAGGAATAAGGGAAATGGATGCAGCATTCATTTCCTTAAGCATTCTCCAAGTCTGAAAGAAGGAGCTAACAGCGTTGATTACATCTTCCCCAACTATGTGCCACATTCTTTTGAAGAAACCTATGTTAAATCCATCCGG